>NC_041390.1:519782157-519789332 GCF_002162155.2 Triticum dicoccoides | reverse complement strand
GCAACGAAGCTCCCCCATACGCCAGTTGCGGCAACGAAGCTCTTCTTTCGACGGGGTCCAGATGGGATCGAGAGGAGCGTTTTTTTGTGTGTGTGGTGGGGGGGGGTTCTTGGGCTGCGTGCGTGCATGGGGTGGGGGAGGGGACGAAAAAATAGTCAAAAAACGGACGAAAGTGGTGGGACAAAAAATATTGTGGACGCAATCCTACCAATTGCTCCATTGGGAGTAGAGATTATCGGGTCTAGCGATTCTAGCATCCTCATTACAGAAATAAATAACATGCCCATCAATATTATCAACCAAGAGATCTTTAACCATAACTATACTAGGTTCAACTTTAATTTGTTCAGGGGTGTAGGTGTTCTAGTATAACTCTTACGAACCACAATAGCATGTTCTTTTATCCTAACCGGAAAAGTTGGTTTCTCAATATAAGCAGTAGGAATAACATTATCAAAATTGTAAGTAATAGTTTCTTCTTCAGCTTTAATAGGTTCTACTACTTTCAATTCAATGGGAGGATGATATTTAAACCACTTTTCCTTGGGGAGATCAACATGAGTAGCAAATGATTCACAGAAAGAAGCTACAATCTCAGAGTCAAGTCCGTGCCTCTTTGAAAGGTCCCAATCTTCAGAGTTGCATTCAATTATTTCCAATAAATCCCATTTGAATTCAATAGTCTTCTTCATAAAAGAACCAGTACAAGAAGTATCGAGCATGGATTGATCATCACAAGAAAGTCGAGCATAAAAATTCCGAATAATAATTTCTCTTGAGAGCTCATGATTGGGGCATGAATATAATATTGATTTAAGCCTTCCCAAGCTTGAGAAATACTTTCTCCTTCACGAGGCCAAAAAATATAAATATAATTCCGATCACGATGAACCAGATGCATATATAGGATAAAACTTCTGATGAAATTCCAATTTCAATCGGTTGTAATTCCAAGTCCCGATATCATCGCATAGCCTATACCATGTCTATGCCTTCTCCTTCAAATATAAAGGGAAGACCTTCTTCTTGACTTTATCCTCGGGCAAACCTGCAAGCTTAAATAATCCACAAACTTCATCCACATAGATTAGATGCATATCAGGATGTAATGTTCCATCTCCTGCATAAGGATTAGCTAGCATTTTCTCTATCATACTCGAAGGAAGCTCATAATAAATATATTCAGTAGGTTCAGTAGGTTGAGGAGAAACTTCTTGCTCTGCTGGTCGAGGTGAAGATACCCCGAACAAGCCCCTCAAAGGATTATTTTCCATAGTGACAAGTGACAGTAAATTTCAGCACGTATTATAAATGTTTCCTTACCAAATTCCACACACAAAAGGCGCTTCACTCCCCTGCAACGGCGCCAGAAAAGAGTCTTGATGACCCACAAGTATAGGGGATATATCGTAGTCCTTTCGATAACTAAGAGTGTCGAACCCAACAAGGAGCGGAAGGAAATGACAAGCGATTTTTCAGCAAGGTATTCTCTTCAAGTACTGAAATTATCGGTAACAGATGGTTTTGTGATAAGATAATTCGTAATGGGTAACAAGTAACAAGTGTAACTAAGGTGCAGCAAGGTGGCCCAATCCTTTTTGTAGCAAAGGACAAGCCAGGACAAACTCTTATATAAAGCAAAGCGCTCCCAATGACACATGGTAATTACTGTCAAGTTAGTTTTCATCATGCTCATATGATTTGCGTTCGTTACTTTGATAATTTGATATGTGGGTGGACTAGTGCTTGGGTGCTGACCTTACTTGGACAAGCCTCCCACTTATGATTAACCCCTCTCGCAAGCATCTGCAACTACGAAAGAAGAATTAAGATAAATCTAACCATAGCATGAAACTAAAGGAAATATGCCCTAGAGGCAATAATAAAGTTGTTATTTATATTTCCTTATATCATGATAAATATTTATTATTCATGCTAGAATTGTATTAACCGGAAACTTAGTACATGTGTGAATACATAGACAAAAAGAGTGTCACTAGTTTGCCTCTACTTGACTAGCTCGTTGAATCAATGATGGTTATGTTTCCTAACCATAGACATGAGTTGTCATTTGATTAACGGGATCACATCATTAGAGAATGATGTGATTGACTTGACCCATCCGTTATCTTAGGACGATGATCGTTTAGTTTGTTGCTATTGCTTTCTCCATAACTATACATGTTCCTATGACTATGAGATCATGCAACTCCCGAATACCGGAGGAACACTTTGTGTGCTACCAAACGTCACAACATAACTGGGTGATTATAAAGGTGCTCTACAGGTGTCTCCGATGGTGTTTGTTGAGTTGGAATGGATCAAGATTAGTTTGTCACTCCGATTGTTGGAGAGGTATCCCTGGGCCCTCTCAGTGATGCACATCACTATAAGCCTTGCAAGCAATGTAGCTAATGAGTTAGTTACGGGATGTAGCATTACGAAACAAGTAAAGAGACTTGCCAGTAACAAGATTGAACTAGGTATTGAGATACCGACGACCGAATCTCAGGCAAGTAACATACCGATGACAAAGGGAACAACGTATACCGTTATGCGGTTTTGACCGATAAAGATCTTCGTAGAATATGTAGGAACCAATATGAGCATCCAGTTCCGCTATTGGTTATTGACCGGAAGTGAGTCTCGGTCATGTCTACATAGTTCTCGAACCCGTAGGGTCCGCACGCTTAACGTTCGGTGACGATCGGTATTATGAGTTTATGTGTTTTGATGTACCGAAGGTAGTTCAGAGTCCCGGATTTGATCACGGACATGACGAGGAGTCTCGGAATGGTCGAGACATAAAGATCAATATATTGTAAGCCTATATTTGGACATCGGAATGGTTCCGAGTGGTTCGGGCATTTTTCCGGAGTACCGAGAGGTTACCGGAACCCCCCGGGGAGTATATGGGACTTATTGGGCCTTAGTGGAATTGAGGAGATGGAAGAGAAAAGAGGGAGGCGCGCCCCCCAAGCCCAATCCTAATTGGGAGGGGGCCGGCCCCCCTTTCCTTCCTCCCTCTCTCCTCCTTCCTTCCTCTCCTACTCCTACTTGGAAGGGCTCCTACTTCTACTAGGGAAATGGGGGAATCCTACTCCCGAATCCGAATTGGGAAGGGGGACGACCCCCCTTTTCCTTCCTTCTTCCTCCTCCTTCTTTCTCTCCTAAAATCAAACAAGGGAAGGGGGAATCCTACTCCCCGTGGGAGTAGGACTCCCTTGGGCGCGCCTAGAGAGGCCGGCCCCTCCCCCTCCTCCACTCCTTTATATACGGGGGAGGGGGCACCCCATGGACACACAAGTTGATCATTGATCTTTTAGCCATGTGCGGTGCCCCCCTCCACCATAATCCACCTCGGTAATATTGTAGCGGTGCTTAGGCGAAGCCCTGTTCTGGTAGCAACATCATCACCGTCATCACGCCGTCGTGCTGATGAAACTCTCCCTCGAAACTCTACTGGATCGTGAGTTCGTGGGACGTCACCGAGATGAACGTGTGCAGATCACGGAGGTGCCGTACCTTCGGTGCTAGATCAGTTGATCATGAATACGTACGACTACATCAACCGCGTTGTCATAACGCTTCCGCTTACGGTCTACAAGGGTACATAGATGATACTCTCCCCTCTCGTTGCTATGCATCACCATGATCTTGCGTGTGCGTAGGAAAATTTTGAAATTACTGCGTTCCCCAACAGTGGCGTCCGAGCCAGGTTTATGCATAGATGTTATATGCACGAGTAGAACACAAAGGAGTTGTGGGCGCATGTATACATATTGCTTGCCGTCACTAGTTGATTCTTGATTCAGCGACATTATTGGATGAAGTGGCCCATACTGACATTACGCGTACGCTTACGCGAGACTGGTTCTACCGACGTGCTTCGCACACAGGTGGCTAGTTGAATCGGATTCAATGAACATGGTTCTTTCTGAAGATAAAAAAGCAATCACTATACCACGTTGTGGTTTTTGATGCGTAGGTAAGAACGGTTCTTGCTCAGCCCGTAGCAGCCATGTAAAAATTGCAGCAACAAAGTAGATGACGTCTAACTTGTTTTTGCAGGGCATGTTGTGATGTGATATGGTCAAGACATGATGCTAGATTTTATTGTATGATATGATCATGTTTTGTAACAGAGTTATCGGCAACTGGCAGGAGCCATATGGTTGTCGCTTTATTGTATGAAATGCAATCGCCATGTAATTGCTTTACTTTATCACTAAGCGGTAGCGATAGTCATAGAAGCAATAGTTGGCGACACGACAACGATGCTTCGATGGAGATCAAGGTGTCAAGCCGGTGACGATGGTGATCATGACGGTGCTTTGGAGATGGAGATCAAAGGCACAAGATGATGATGGCCATATCATATCACTTATATTGATTGCATGTGATGTTTATCCTTTATGCACCTTATTTTGCTTAGTTCGGCGATAGCATTATAAGACTATCTCTCACTAAATTTCAAGGTATAAGTGTTCTCCCTGAGTATGCACCGTTGCTACAGTTCGTCGTGCCGAGACACCACGTGATGATTGGGTGTGATAAGCTCTACGTTCACATACAACAGGTGCAAGCCAGTTTTGCACACGTAGAATACTCAGGTTAAATTTGACGAGCCTAGCATATGCAGATATGGCCTCGGAACACTGGAGACCGAAAGGTCGAGCGTGAATCATATAGTAGATATGATCAACATAGTGATGTTCACCATTGAAAACTACTCCATCTCATGTGATGATTGGACATGGTTTAGTTGATATGGATCACGTGGTCACTTAGATAATTAGAGAGATGTCTATCTAAGTGGGAGTTCTTAAGTAATTTGATTAATTGAACTTTAATTTATCATGAACTTAGTACCTGATAGTTTTTTGCATGTCTATGTTGTTGTAGATAGATGGCCCGTGTTGTTGTTCCGTTAAATTTTAATGCCTTCCTAGATAAAACTAAGTTGAAAGATGATGGTAGCAACTACACGGACTGGGTCCGTAACTTGAGAATTATCCTCATTGCTGCACAGAAGAATTACGTTCTGGAAGCACCGCTAGGTGACAAGCCCGCTGCAGGAGCAACGCCAGATGTTATGAACACCTGGCAGAGCAAAGCTGATGACTACTCGATAGTTCAGTGTGCCATGCTTTACGGCGAGACTAGGAACCTATTGTTTACCATTTATCATTTCACACGTGCATATAAGTTCTCCACTGAATCGCATATTCCAGGACCATAGCAGTTATAGCATGAAATATAAACTCTTAATTATGAATAATGGAAATATAATAATACAATATTGTTGCCTCTAGGGCATATTTCCAACAGATTCAACACTAAATAAAGTCATGACCTCTCCAAATCCACTTTTATCATTATTCCAATAAGATTCAACACCCTCAAAAATAGTGGGATAATTATCACTTAAAGTTGACACTCATCCAAAACCACTTTCATCATTATAATCGTCATAAATAGGAGACATGCTATCATCATAATAAATTTGCTCATCAAAAGTAGGGGGATTAAAAATATCATCTTCATCAAACATGGCATTCCCAAACTTATGGCTTTGCATATCATTAGCATCATGGATATTAAAAGAATTCATACTAATATCACTGCAATTATTCTTATCATTAAAGGAACTCACACCAAACATTGTGTTAAATTATGTTTTTAACACTTAATAGTAATTATCATAATCCACATTTTGAAGAAAGACTTCATAAAGATTAAGAATTTGATGCAACTTCACTTCCATTTTTTGTAATTTTGTTTTATAAACCAACTAGTGATAAAAAAAGAAACTAAAAGATTCAATAAAGACACCTGAGCAAGCACGACAGGGCCCAATTATCTTACACTCCATTTCAACATGCCCAATGATCCCACATATGAAACAAAAGTCTGGTAGATACTCATATTCAAATCCACGCCACTTCTTTATTATCTCCTTTCTGTCACATCAACTCCTACAACCAAATAAACTAGTTTTTCGTGGAGCAGTGAGATCCTAATATCCAACCTCACTTTTATACATATGAAATGTCTTTCCACCTCATTTTTCAAGCCATCCATTTTCCCAAGGACTCCACCTTATCACTGCTCATCATAGCCATCGACATTCCAAATATCAGAACCCATATGGGAATATTGCTAAACTTATACTCCTCTATAGACTTGATAGCTACATACTCCTCCATTACAATGAGATCTATATCAAACATCCAAGTTCCCCCACCTACAACCTTTCTTTTTTCACTGATTCTTGATGGAAAGTGATCAGAAACCTATTCTCATCGTGAACTTGCAGTCAATACCTTTCATCGGGCACCAGATCGGACCAAGTGCATTCGCTATTGCTTACGCGTAGGCGGGTTTCTCGGCTATCAACTTCCCCACCACCTTTGCTTCCACCACTCCCACTTTGCCAAAATCTCTACACTCGGTGTTGACCCCCTTCTTCTACGCAACCGCCAGTTTCAGCCCAAGGCATTCCTTCCACCCCATCCGTACTCCTTTTTACAAATTGTAGTCCAAAACTCTATCTAGGTTTTGTGTATTACGATCACATACTTTAGCCACATGCGAAAAGTCTGGAACGACGTATGGATTTTCTAGGGTTTTGACAGGGACGAGAAAAATAGTGGAGACTACGAGCAGGGACGAGGACCAAAGGGACATATCAAGACTATCATGGGAACAATCGCTAATGAGAACAAGAGCAGTCGACGACGGCGATCAAACTTGGAAACCTAGCCGACGCACCCGAGTTTTCATTAGGGTACCTTAAGGACCTTATCCACTTGTTGTCATCAGAGTTTCGATGGAATCTCTCCAGCTTGATGTTGGTCCTTAACCACTCGTCGTCATCAGAGGGTTTTGATGGACTTTTCGCCATCTTGATGTTTTTACAAACAGAAATGATAAACCGCCATGCTTAAAATCCAAACTTCCGAAACTTACCAGGCTCCTTTACAAAACCTACTAGTGACTTCCAAAACAGTAGTGGGCCTAGCCCAGGAGGAATCACTGACAGGGTGGATGGGCCTACGGTTCCGACGGGCCGCGAGAGAGAGGAATCTGGCTCCCGTCCGTCCCTCCATCCATCGCAAGCCGTGGAGATCCATCCTTCTCTTCTCTCTTCTCCGTCCCTTGCCTTCCCGTGC
>NC_041390.1:519778397-519781789 GCF_002162155.2 Triticum dicoccoides | reverse complement strand
CCCCCCCTCGGTGCAAACCGCGAAAATAGCAGCCGCCCATTCGCACTCCTCCTCCCCCGTGCCGCGATGAGCGACGGCGCCGATTCCGACCGCGACCTCCCGCGCGCCGACGGCGACGACGAGCCGCGCCACCCCCTCCCGCGGGCCGCCAAGGAGGAGGAGCCGCCCGTGGCCGACGAGTTCCAGGACGCGCCCCCGTCCCCCGAAACGAACAGCGACGGCGACGGCGAGCGCTCCCCGGATCGGGCGGGGCTGCCCAATGCGGGGGACCGCGGGGAGACCGCGCCGCCCGACGCCGGGGAGGAGGCCGTGGGCGTGAGGGTGGAGACCAACGGCGAGGACGCCATGAGCCACGACGGTGACGAGGGGGACGGCGAGGACGACGAAGATGATGAGGATGATGATGACGAGGAGGACGAGGACGACGACTCCACCCCTGATGCGTCGCCGAGGGCGGAGGTGAAGACGGAGGGCAACGGCTCGGCCGGGATGGCGCAGTGCGCCAGCCAGCAGCCGGTGGAGCCCGACCCTTTCCTCGAGGGTCACGACTCCGGGACGGAGGAGGAGCAGGCGGCGTTCATGTCTGAGCTGGAGCGCTTCCACAGGGAGCACAGCCTCGAGTTCAAGCCGCCCAAGTTTTACGGCAAGGGCCTCAACTGCCTCAAGTGCGCACCCCTCTCGTTTCTCCGAGCTACTCGAACCACATTTTCTCGTCTAAACCAACTTAATGAAGTTCCTTGCGCTGTTCTGTTCCAGGTTGTGGAGGCAGGTCGCTCACCTGGGAGGCCATGAGCAGGTATCAATGATTTCCTTTACATTGCACAACTGAACAGGCACAGACTGGACACGTTCCCGAATCCCGATACTACAGAGTGATTTTCTAGTACCGTTAAAGGGTGGAAGTTCCTCCACATGTTCCACCAATGAATGCAATAACTAGCAAGTAGCTCATCGATGATAACAAATTTAAGGATACTGTGCTTTTGTGCAGAATCCACTGCTCATCTTCTATTGTAAATGCTGTAGTATATTTCCGTTGAACATTGATAGTTATTCACGACGTTTATTTTGATTATTCAGGTAACAGTTTGTAAACTATGGCGTCAAGTTGGAGAGACTTTCAGGCCACCAAAGTAAGCTTTTTTTTTTCAGCGATACATGTTAAACGAATTTGCAGTGAAAGATTTAAATTTTGCGTCAGCTGATTGTTGTTATTGTGTTCTTTTGTAGGACCTGCACTACGGTGTCTTGGTCATTTCGAATTTTCTATGAGAAGGTGATAGATTGCTCGCAGAATTTTGTTACATGTTGTACTTGTCTCACAAGCACATCTTATCCCCACTATGGTAGCTGGGAAGCAGTTTCTCTTGAAACAATATTATGGCATATGGTGCTTTACTGTAAATTTACTCGCTGAACGAAAAGCTATATGCCATTAAAACCTACTAGGATAGTTATTACGAATAGAAATATGGAGCTGAAATGGATCCACTGCAATAGTTAGTGTTCTTAATGGTTTAGGAACCAAACAGATATAACTATAATACTTGCTTCTTTTTCATTTCATAGAAACTGATGTACTTTACTTCCATATTTGATACTCCCTCCCTTCTGGTTTGTTAGTCTCATCTAAAAAAGATTGATTTTCTGTTTTGTAAGGCTCATTGCTTTAGGAACAGGTAAACTTTTGCTATGGCTACATTAAATTCTGTCAAATTTTGTTTCTTGATGTGGAATCAACTAATGCATGAAGGGGAGAGGTGGATATGCATGTAGCGTTAGTATGCTGTTTACCTCCTCCTTTCCGGTTTAAAAGGCCCAGGTGTACCCTAGATCGACAATTTGATAAATGCAGTACAAATTGTATGTCATAAACGGTATGGCATTAGAAAATACATTTGAAGTTTCTAATGGTTATTCTTTTGTGATATATAACTCGTGTTACGTTGATCAAATTGTCAATCTAGGTATACACGTGGGGCTTTTAAACCGGAAAGGAAGTAGAACCACCTAATTAGCTTTATCTTGGTTGCTGCGATTTTGGAGATGGGACTAGCAAATCAGATGGGAGGGAGTAGATGATACTTCCTCTGTCCCATATTAATTGACGCTAAAACGGATGTATCTAGCACTGAAATACGTTTAGATACATCCGCTTGAGCGTCAATTAATATGTGACGGAGGGAGTATTTATCTAAGACTTAATATCCTTCAATTTCCTTATTTCGTGAGATGCCATCTCGTGATATACATGAGAGAGTTGGGGTGGCGCCGATTGAAGAGAAGCTTGTCCAACATCGTTTGCGATGGTTTGGGCATGTTCAGCGCAGGCCTCCAGGAAGCGCCCGTGCGTAGAGGACGGTTAAGGCATGCTGATAATGTCAAGAGAGGTTGGGGTAGACCAAACTTGACATGGGAGGAGTCCGTAAAGAGAGACCTCAAGGACTGGAATATCACCGAAGATTTTGCCATGGACAGGAATGCGTGGAAGTTAGCTATCCATGTGCCAGAACCATGACTTGGTTTCGATATGTTGTGGGTTTCAACTCTAGCCTACCCCAACTTGTTTGGGACTGAAAGGCTTTGTTGTTGTTGTTGTGAGATGCCGCCTCGTCAGTTTCCGGATGGAATAAAAGAAGAAAAACACTATTCTAAGCTTATGTATTTCCATGTTATGTTTATGCATTTGCTTCATTTGTTGTTAACTGTTGTTTCTTATCAACTCAGGCACTTCTTGAATATGAAAAACACAAAGTACGAACTGGCCAGCTTAAAATATCGATACCTGCTATACCACAACCTGGTGGTACAAACCGTGAGGTATTTATCTTGGGAAGTAGAGTTTTAACTATATATGAATTTTTGCAGTTCACTTTCTAGTTTGGTGCACATATGAAAGTTTAATGGGTTGACATACCCCTGTCTAAAATATTAAGGATTTCAAATTCATATTTCAATCTAACTGAAAATCAAGGAAATGTTAAGATTTGTATCAAAATACTGGCTTCTTGTTCTGTCGCCACTGATTTCTTGTCCTGTTGAACTATTTTCCACATGACACAATATTATGCCTGCTTCCACTATTCCAAGGAATAATGGAACATGTCAAGTTCAGTGCATACCATACCAAAAGGAAATAACAAAACTCTTGAGTGCTTGCGCTGTATCACCTAACACTAACCACCGTACAGAGGCAATTGGTATCTATTTAGACTTGAAAGGTATCAAAAGTGCACAAGCACAGCGCAACTGTAAAGACGCACAGCCACACTCGCAAAGGGAGCAGCACACAGGTAAAAATCCGAACAGTATCAACCATGAAGTGGTCGCAAGTTCAGTGTTGAGGACCTCTCTTCACATCATCAGCTTCATCCCCAGAGGCATGCCTCAGT
>NC_041390.1:519717682-519777959 GCF_002162155.2 Triticum dicoccoides | reverse complement strand
CTACCGGTAGAGCCGTGTTTTGTAGCGTTGCATCTTTTGAAACATAATTTTCTCCACCTCATTACCAGCCATTCATTAAGCTTAGGAACCAATTGATCTTTGGCTTGAGTGGAGCCCTGCCCAATATTTCGTAAAGGAGCAAGCGTAACAGATTCACTCAGCACGAGTTTTAATCAGCTTGTTGTCAAAACAAGCTCTTCTCTCAACTTCCAGCAGGCCCACCACTTGCAAATTACATATGTCTGGTATATATGAAGCTGCCCGCTAAAAATAGTGTAAAACAACTAGGATGATGTGTTGCTTCCAGAGTGAGGCTAACAGAACTCAAAACAAACTTCGCAGCTACACAATCACAGAAAATATGGTATATGTTCTCAGTGTGTGAGCGGAAACGACAGATTTCATCCCCTTCCCATCCCTTTCTTCAGTGTGTCATTAGTGACCTATGCCAAGTAAGCGACAACCAAATTCTGACTTTCAAAGGAATTCTTTCTTTCCATAAATGTTTAAAAGATTTATCGGGCTCAGAGCTGGATTGGTGTACATATATTTCACAGTCGAAATTAACACAGTTTTATGTTAGGATAGGAACTATTTCAATGAATGCCTTTAAGATATCTAACATTGCCGAGAATGTTTTGCTGTCACCTGCTAACATTAGTAAGCTTGATGATTTTGTTTCCTGTTTCGCAGGGTGTAAATCCATCATCTTCTGCAAGAATTAGAAGGGATGCTGCAGCACGTGCTATGCAGGGTTGGCATGCGCACCGTCTCCTTGCCAATGACATGTATGGAGATCACATTTTTAAGGTAAATAATATCTTGACATTTACTTGCACATACTTTGATTTTCCTATAATTTTGATCTTTTCATGCAAATATATTCATTTTTCTACAGGACAAAGACTCAATACCCCTTTCAAGTCGTGATAAGAATCTGAAAGGCTTTGGTATGCTTCACAAGTATTTCTGCGTTAGCATGTGATGCTTTCTTCTCTTATATCTTTCTGGCATTTCAGGGGTACTCAAGAGGAAGAAAGCATCTAGTCCAGAGCGTGCTTTCAAGGTCTCCCGTACAAAAGTGAACAAGTCACAGTTAAGACCTCCCATCATCTCAGTTGGCTATGTTTACTTCAGCTGTTAACATGATAGACAGAAACTTACAATCTCAAGAATTTAGCAGATTGAAAGCATTAATTAACCTTTAATAGCAGTTATTTAAGTTTTACTTACACATACATGGTTCGTTTTAAAGTGCAAGCAGAATCTTTTTACTGTGAAGAAGTTGCATTTGCTTATGTGCTCTCTATCTTGCGTCTGCTGTTGCCTATGTTCAAGAGATCGAGAATCTTACCTGCTGAATGGACCTAGCAAAATAAGAGTTTAAACATCCAAATTTTGTTTATGCTGAAACCAATGGGAATTAACAGGCATGCTCTCCGAATATGGCATGACATGCAATAGACAACTTGACCCCTGAAATGGCACTCCTCAATTTAATAAGGAAAATCCCAAAATTATAGGACCTTATAGTAGGATTGAACTTGACAGAAGAATCCATGGATTTGGATGTTATGTCTATAATGCATGTTATTATATGTAAAGTACTGCCCAATTTCAGGGAAGATTCTATGGTCATTGATGTTGGAGAACCTGCCGATTGGGTGAAGATTAATGTTCGTCAAACTGTAAGTGTCAACATTTTTTTTTAATAAGGTGGTGCACGAATATTAAATGAAGTGTCTTGATAGTCTGAAATATTAAACAATTTCTTAAGAGTCGTTTCTCATTGTGAAATTCCATTTGGATTTGAGCTGAAACTGCTACATTTTGTTACTGCTTTCATGCAGAAAGAATGCTTTGAGATATATGCGCTAGTTCCTGGGCTTCTAAGGGAAGAGGTGAGATTGCATCTCAGCTGCCACACTTCATCATTGATCCAAAAATAAAATAAAATCTGTGCAACATAAACAAAAAGAGCTTGTCACATGAAATTGAGTCTACGCCAGGGATAAAATATTAATTCTTGTTCCAACTGGCGCAGGTGCATGTTCAGTCTGATCCTGCTGGACGCCTGGTTATAACTGGGGACCCTGACCAGCCTGATAACCCTTGGGGCATCACTGCATTCAAGAAGGTGATTGTTTATAAACATTTAAACACATAAATAGTTGGGTACTTCCTCAACTTAACACGAACTGATTGTTCTGTCTCAGGTGATCAACTTGCCTTTAAGGATTGATCCGCATCAAACATCAGCAGTTGTCACGCTTCATGGCCAGCTATTTGTGCGTGCCCCATTTGGGCACCCGGACATGTAGATACGCATCCTGTTCACTTCAGTTTTCTTCAACTACTGTACCAGTGGTTTTCATGCATATTTATAGGTCTGTGTTTGGCTAAGCCAGCTTATTCCTTTCTTCAACGCTGAAACTCAGTACTGATCTGATGACAGGCTTTCTGTTTCATGTGCAGGTTTTAGAAGAAAAAATGTTGCAGAAGTAGGATTTGGTTTGCCAAACTGACATAAGCAACTGCAACCCATAGCCGGCGCTGCAATCTTTTCTCTTGTGGTTGTTTATAGTGGTACACATAAATTAGTTGGTTCACTCCTGGATTTTAATATTTAGCGACAGATATTTCTTTTCATTTTTTTTCTTCTGAGAGAGAAACAACACAAAGCTGGAAATAGATCAAGTGAAGGATTAGTTTCTTTACTTTCTGTATTTTTTCTCTCTATCTTCTATAAACCGTTACTGGGCAGAGTTCAGTTTTGAATCTAAGTTTATATGTATACGGCGATTCCCTCATTTTTCGAGTTGAGTAGCACTGTTCATTAATCTTGTTGGTTGCTGTCTCAAGAAAGTCTATGAATATCCGCTATCCGGTACTTTCAACTCGACGATGGTATTCCAGGTAGAGCACATTTCACATGTTAGGTGCACTTGGTAGCAACCAAAAGCGTTAAATAGGAATCAAGTCTAATGTTGAGAGGTTGAGGAAATTAGAAATCTGTCATAATGAATTGCTCATATTTGATTTCTATGATGAGGGAAATGCACATTCTAAAATCGGACTAAAAGTTTTTGCGGATTGTGACATATTTTTTGGTAAAATGGTACTCCCTCCGTCCCATATCCTACTTGTACCCTATCTACAGAGTTGCTCGTTTATTCCCTCCGTCTGGTAAAGAGTGTACATCTAGCTTTAAAATTTATTAACAAAAGAGTGTACTTCTATCTTTCCAATGCACTTTAAAATAGGAAAAATATTTCTTTTTTATCACATGATAATCAAGACCAATAACAATCTACACATGGTCCTCTTAATTTCTATATGCACTTAGCTCATTGGGGGTTGGGTAATTAAAGAGGAGAGAGATGATGGCTTGCATCTTTCTAATGCATTTTTTAGTCAACTCCATAATTTGTCCTAAAATTTCTAGATATACATTCTTCACCGGACGAAGGGAGTAGCTCTTTCCAATTTCCAAAGAGGGGCCCTCGTTGGCTCTCTCGCTCATATAAGGCACTTTTTTGTGTGTTATCCTTCACCGTTGATTTTCACATGAGCATTGCGTCAATACCACCCCATTCTAGCATGTGTACATGCCCACTTTCGACATTTGTGTGACTTGTTGAAAATGATTGTCCCGAATAATCTTCACCAAAAAAAAGTATCATCTGAAAATTTGAGACCGCAAGCCTCCACCACCACTCCTATCAAATCCACCTGGTTGTGTCCTAACCTATGCCACCGACTCTCACATGGGGTCATCAGCTTATACAACCCCTTTTCGTATGTGTCCATGTCTCATATCATCCGACAAGTTAGACCACGGTTGGCATATTATTGGAAATGTTCTTTACAACCAAACGTCATCAAATATAATCCGAAGAAGTTGAAACTATGAGACCCGTGATGGCATTGCAGTAAACCGGTCCAAGAGCCACCCCTTCTCGCCCTTCCTCATACCCCAATCTTGCCACCTCCATCTCGTGCGCCATGTTGCCCTATTGTCCCTGTCATCACCCCGGTAATGTGTTTTCAATATTATTGTGTCGTATTGTAAAAAATGGTCAAACAGTTTATCTGACTACTCTTCATCAATTATCATTCAAAAGGCAGAAACTGCGAGACCCAAGACGTCATTGCAATAAACGGTTCAAGAAGCAAACAAGTGGCCATTGAGGCCTTTTTCATGTGAACCAACTAATGTGATATGGACACCAAGACAGGTAAACAAAAAACCCAAAAAGCACAGTACAAACGTGGATCCAACAATCACCGAGCTTTGTAGAGCCAGGGGTACAAATGCAAATATTATTGTGTTACTAGGAGATACTTAAAAAACGGAGTGTTGGCCTGCACGGTGGAAAAGGCGCATTGAATATCAAATGCCCAACAAACTGCTTGTGTGTTAATTTGCTTGGGTTGTGCATCCACGGTACACCCGCCGTAAGATCTGCATCAATATGCATCTTGCCGGTCGATGCTCCTTGGCCCTGTTTTACCTAGACTAGCCAAGTACTCGCCATTGCTATGAAACAACATAAAACACATAGGCAAATTGGTCAACATTTGTTTTATGACCAAGCACAACTCAGTGTATATCGTGTGTGTCCTTCATCATCCTCTCTATCTTTCCTCCCATGAACAACCCATATCACTTGTGCCATTGGGTGTAGCATTTTCGTGGATATCGTCTTCAATCACTATGGCTAGAATCCTCTTGACACACTACAAGTTGAAACTGCTCCAATTAGCGTTAATTTTGAATCATATATATTCCTAATCCTATTGAAAAACACCAAATGTATCCCCAGGTTCACATACTTTGCTCACTACCTATGATAACCGTGTTTTCCGGATGAGGACAGATATGTATGTGAGTTATATATTAGGAATCTATTTCAAATATACACTAACGCTATAGGGATAGTGTGCCACATGCCCCTTATTCTCTCCTTTGTGCGGCTATCACCTCCATCTCTCACCGGTGACAACAATACTCCTCTTGCTCCCCCCTTCGCCCACTCGTGTTGTCATTGTGAAGTGGTGCCTTGATAACCATTCCAGTAAGCTTGGGAGTGCTTATTACCCCACCAACGCTAGTTAGACAAGCATGTCTAGTCAAACCCATTCTCCTCATCCTCTTTCTCCCCTTCTGCATTAGGACATGTGCTCATTTAATTAGAAAGAAAGGTTACATCAAAGTGCACAAATAATCACACTTATATAAGCAACTTCACCACATTGCCATCCAACAACAACTTTGTTGCCTCATTACTAACATCAACCACTTTCTTGCCTCATTAACAATTTAACACATTAATAAACTTTAGTTTAACACCAGAATGACAAAGATAATGATGAGATGACATAGAAAATAGTCAATAACCTACCAGATGGTAGGAACACTCCAGAGGACCTCCCCAACATGCGAATTGTACGATATTGTGGTTTTGCCCTCAACACCTATCACAAGCATTAAGACCTACAAATTTTAACGTTATCCAAAGAAAAAGATTTAAAATGACCAGAAAAAGGAATCAACACACACAATTCTTAGAGAGTACAAGAAGGGGATTTTCTATCTAATAGATGTATCATATACCCTCGTTACACCGGTGCCGAAAAATACGTCGAGCATTAGGACTTGTCATAGAAAGAAAACTATACACACAACACTAAATTAGTTTGTCTGTTAATAAATGAAATTGTAACCATGCAATTGCTCCTAAAAGAACGTGAAATCATTGCAAGCAATGTGAAAATTGTTCTGGGTGGAAAATGGGCATTGAGATTACTGGTTTAATAATACATAAACAGTGTCAAATCAATGGACTGCAACCAGCCGATAATACTCGACAAACAGTAAGTTCCGATGGGGAGGAATTATAGTTATGTCCTTCATAAATTTGAAGCTGAGTGGTACCCAATCTGATAGTTGAGTACTGTTTGCTCATCCTGAGCCTCATGCAACAAGAAAGTGTGTTTAAATGTGCAAGGACAAAAAAATTAAGGTGTGACACATAAAAAAGAGGCTAGTGATATCTACATCTATATCTAATAATAAAGGGACTATTGCTTCTGGCCGTCTGTCATAAGATTAGCCCTAAAGTTGACAGAAATTACTCACTATGCCACCCATAAGTGAAAAAAACAATTCATTTTTTCCATTCACAAGTGTTCGTCGCCTTTGGATCATTACAAAAGATCCCCTTTTGTATCACGAGCACATGGGCATCAAGGTGGCTAGAACTCAGCATGGGAGACCGGGTTCGGGCCCGACTACTCCCCTTTTCAAGTCCTTCTTTTCTTTTCTCGGGCAGATTGAAATGCCTTTCAAAATTACATAACTTTCAAACCATAACTTCAAATTTAACATGTTATGTATGAAGATTCTCCAAAAAAATATGAAGATTTCAAATATGCTATTGTCTTGCGTGTTAATCATTTCTAAAATTTTGTTTAGGATGCAATCTTAATTAATATCTTCTTCATATGGGGTATTTTAGAAATACCTATTATTTTTGTTGTCTAATAAATTGAAAACACTTTGAGTACACTTTAAAATCACCCCGCCTGTTTTTTGCGCAACACAACTTATCATGTTGTTTCTCATGAGGCATTGTGAAAGATTTCAAGGGATTTGCTGCTGTTGTCACGTGCGTGTGTAAAGGGTGATTTTTTTTCTTCCATTGCGACGCACGAGCATGTTTTGCTAGATAAGACTATATAGTTTATCTCCGTCAGACATTCCATTTATCTTCCTCGATTATTCTTCTTTGACACTTAAAAATATGTTAGAAACAGATGTGTACATCATGTGCTATTTTTGCATGTGCAATTTAGTATATCTGGATCCGACAATGCTTCATGACACACCTTACTGATCAAAGTGAAAAATCAATATTTTTCTTATGTTTGGCTAATTGTTATGTCTCAAGACCTATAACAATATTAGTTGTAAGAGACTTGTTGACCTAAGGCAAAACTAAGTGAAGGTAAGGGGACATGCGATATAAAGGAAAAAGTTATTAGGAGGTGCTATCAACGCAGAAATGTTCTTATTGGTGAATGTGATGTGATGGCATAAAATGTCACCTCTTCATTATCAATGATAATTTAGTGTATGTTCTATTACGAAAATTTGGCAGAAGTCCTCTGCCAAATGATGTGACTAGTAGGAAGCCGTGTTGTAGGACCGGAGAAGATAAGTCAAGAGGGGGTGAATAGACTCTTAACCAACCAAATGTGAAGTTTTTAGTTTTCTTAAAGTTTAGGCAAATTTTAGCACTAGTTAAGATATCACCAAGACTTCCTACACATGCATATCTAGAGATAGGGCAGCGAAAATGGTAAAGCATGCAATTATGCGGAAAGTAAGGGGTAGTGATGGAGGATCAAATGCAATGAAGACACGGTGACTTTTGGCGTGGTTCTGATAGGTGGTGCTATTCTACGTCCACATTAATGAAGATTTCAACCCATGGAGGATAATGGTTGCGCGAGTCCACGGAGGGCTCCACCTCGAAGGGTACACGAAGAAGCAACCTTGTCCATTCCATCATGGCTTACGTCCACGAAGGACTAGCCTTACTCGGGTAGATCTTCATGAAGTAGGAGACCTCCTTACCCTTACAAACTCATTGGTTCAACTCCACAATCTCTTGGAGGCTCCCAAGTGACACCTGACCAATCTAGGAGACACCACTCTCCAAAAGGTAATAGATGGTGTTGTTGTTGATGAACTCCTTGCTCTTGTGCTTCAAAAGATAGTCTCCCCAACACTCAATCACTCTCTCACAGATTTGGCTTTGGTGGAAGAGGGGATTGAATGGAAAGCAAGTTGGGAAAGGTTAGAAATCAAGGTTCAAATGGTAGGATTGGAATCTCTTGATCTCAACACATGAGTAGATGGTTCTCTCTCAGAAAATGAGTAGCAGAAGTGGTGGTTCGTTCTGATGGATCTCTTTAGAGAGTAAGTGGGGGTGGAGGGGTATATATAGCCTACACCCAAATATCCAACCATTACAAGTCTTTGACCCAACTCAGTGACACCAGACCGAATTCTCGGTGGGACCGACTAGTGTAAAAGATTCGAACGTTGGAGGTTTCAGTGAGACCGATCAGAACATCTCGGTGCGACCGAAGTGCAATGGCTAGGGCAAGACCTCGTTTCAGTACTTTCGATTGTTTCATCTTGGTAATCCCGAAATGAAGCAACTTCATCACAGAAACTTGGTCATGTCATCTCGGTGAGACCGAGATCCATATCGGTAGAACCGAAATGATAGGGTTTGGGCTTAGGCAGTGTATGTGATCAACTCGGTGAGTCTGGGATATAGGTTTTTGGTGGGACCGAGATGACACTTTAGGGTTTTGGACAGATGTGATGTGGAGAAGTGTTTGAGGATTTTTGGAGCAATATCACTAAGCACTTGAGCAATTGAGTCATGATCAATACCTCATCCCCTTTTAATAGTATTGGCTTTCCTATGGACTCAATGTGGTCTTGGATCACTTAACCAAAAATGTAGAGTCCTGGAGCTTTGCCAATTCTTGTCCTTAGCATTTTGAAGGGGTCCACATCTTCATGTCCTTGCCATGCCACTGTTGAACTTATCTGAAATATACTAGAAAGGTGTTAGTCCAACAATATGTATGTTGACATTAATTACCAAAACCACCAAGGGAGCAAATGTGCTTTCATGTGTGTGGCATTGGGTTTGCTTGGTGCCTCGAGGACCTTCTGGACACCGAGGTCGAGGTTGCCCCGCCCTACTGTCGTGTGGGCCAGCAAACTGATGATGGATGGACATCTTCATGGTAGAAGGGGTGGATCACTGGTAGGATCATGGTCAATGTTGCCTATATTGTCATGGAAGTGCACGACATGACAGGCGTCAACTGGACTCAGTCAGAAGGTAAAAACACACATAATCTTTTCATGTTTTCTCGTTTTCCTGTTTTCATTACCATGACAACGTGTTAGCAATGTATCCCCTGTTGCAACGCGCGGGTAATTTTCCTAGTATATTTTGAACGACATGAGAGTAAAGATTATTACACTTCAACTTACCTAATAATGTAGAATTTGAATACATTAGGTGAAATAGCTAGGATTAAATGATGTTTACCATTCTTCTTTCTTTTTCTATTAAGAGTACACAAGTTGGTTCACACATTTTTGGCTACTACCACAAGGGTATGTCTCCAGGGGGTTGGAATCCATCCACAGTAGCAAAACATCTTCATCCATGCATGATCAAGCATAGTTTTTGTTTTTTTGTACTGCTATGCACATAATTTGTACATGTATTGCAGATTCTACACATTCCCCCCTAGGCAGCGGTACTAGGGTTCAAAGTTCCTCTTGGTGATTGCATCACTGCAAAGTCCATATCGGTCTTCGTACCAGACCTCGCTATACACACGCAACCTCCGTGTTGCCCTACACACCTCGCTCTGTGATGAGTAAACTTTACACTCATTTCCCCCTTGTTTGAACATGATATTCTCATATAACAAAGAAAATGGTTAACTATACCAACTAAATTATGTGGTTAACTATACCAACAAAGTAACAAAAGAATATACTCTCTGATATTATAGTATGATAAAAAATATTAAATAAGTATACATCTTTGGTACAAAATTATTTATTTTATTTCACATCCGGTCCTAAATTTGCTTGGGTCATTCCTTCTATGAGTTGTAATTTCGTTACCTTCCATTGTCGCGGGAATGTCAGCTCAACCATATCGATCTCAGTTAAAGTCGAACCATGAGATGTTGTGTTGGAGATGACACCATCAAGTTGGTTTGCATAGTAAAATGATGTGGTTGTGATGGATGCAGTGGCTCTGAGACACCTAGAGAAGTATTGATGTTGATGTGTGTGTGTTGATTTCCCTAGTGGTATGTGGCATAAAGATGGTGACAATGATGAGTTTCGTGTGGTGAGCCTTTGGAAGACATCGGGTTTTAGGGAGGCTGGTTTGTTGTGGGTAGCCCTAATGCTCCTGTTCTGAGCATACTCTAGATTGGATTCATGATCCTCTACTTCAACCTTGAGGATAATTGCAATCAGATGCTCTCGTGTAACATAAACATGTGCATGATAGCTTTCATGCACTATGGCTCCCTCCCCAAGTGCTTGTAATTATCGCTAGGTGGTCTATGGAGATGGATGTAATTTTTGTTATTTCTGATTTTCTTTAGTGCCATGATATTTGATGAATAGATTGGAAGTTTTCCGTAGAAAAATAGAGGAGGCATATGAGTATTGCCTTGGACCACCCCCTCCTCGCACATGTTTATATCTCAATCTTGCCCCCATCTACTTGTATGCGATGTCGCCTCATTCCTACTCCCCTCCCTAATAACGTAATTTAAACATTATTGTGATTGCCAATGGTCATTCAAACTAGTCTTCACCAAAATCATATAATTCTAAATGTTGAGAATATGAAACCCACCACTCCTATCAACCACTTGCTTGTGTCTTATACCCTACGTTGCCGACTTTCACATGGGCATCACCTCACATCACTCTCACCCTAAACCTGTCACCTCCACCTTGCGAGCCCTACTACCATGAAGGAAATATGTCCTAGAGGCAATAATAAAGTTGTTATTTATATTTCCTTATATCATGATAAATGTTTATTATTCATGCTAGAATTGTATTAACCGGAAACTTAGTACATGTGTGAATACATAGACAAACAGAGTGTCACTAGTATGCCTCTACTTGACTAGCTCGTTGAATCAATGATGGTTATGTTTCCTAACCATAGACATGAGTTGTCACTTGATTAACGGGAACACATCATTAGAGAATGATGTGATTGACTTGACCCATCCTTTAGCTTAGCACGATGATCGTTTAGTTTGTTGCTATTTCTTTTTTCATAACTTATACATGTTCCTATGACTATGAAATCATGCAACTCCCGAATACTGGAGGAACACTTAATGTGCTATCAAACGTCACAACGTAACTGGGTGACTATAAAGATGCTCTACACGTGTCTCTGATGGTGTTTGTTGAGTTGGCATAGATCGAGATTAGGATTTGTCACTCCGAGTATCGGAGAGGTATCTCTGGGCCCTCTCGGTAATGCACATCACTATAAGCCTTGCAAGCAATGTAACTAATGAGTTAGTTACGGGATGATGCATTACAGAACGAGTAAAAGGACTTGCCGGTAACGAGATTGAACTAGGTATTGAGATACCGACGATCGAATCTCGGGCAAGTAACATACCGATGACAAAGGGAACAACGTATGTTGTTATGCGGTTTGACCGATAAAGATCTTCGTTGAATATGTGGGAGCCAATATGAACATCCAGGTTCTGCTATTGGTTATTGACCGGAGACGTGTCTCAGTCATGTATACATAGTTCTCGAACCCATAGGGTCCGCACGCTTAACATTCGGTGATAATCGGAATTATGAGTTTATGTGTTTTGATGTACCGAAGGTAGTTCAGAGTCCCGGATGTGATCACGGACATGATGAGGAGTCTCAAAATGGCTGAGACATAAATATCGATATATTGGATGACTATGTTTGGACATCGGAAATGTTTCGAGAGAGTTCAGGCATATACCGGAGTACCGGGGGGTTACCGGAACCCCCCGGGGAGTCAATGGGCCTTAATGGGCCATAGTGGAAAGGAGGAGGAGGCGGCCAAGGTGCCCCCCCAAGCCCAATCCGAATTGGAGGGGGGCGCCCCCTTTCCTTCTCTCCTTCTCCTCCTTCCTTCCCTCTCCTACTCCAACTAGGGAAGGGGGAATCCTACTCCCACCGGGAGTAGGACTCCCCCCTTGGGTGCGCTTAGGATGCCGTCCCTCTCCCCCTCCTCCACTCCTTTATATACGGGGGAAGGGGGCACCCCATAGACACAAGTTGATAATTGATCTCTTAGCCGTGTGCGGTGTCCCCCTCCACCATAATCCACCTCGGTCATATCGTTGCAGTGCTTAGGCGAAGCCCTGCGCCGGTAGCTTCATCATCACTGTCATCACACCGTCATGATTACAAAGCTCTCCCACGACACTCTGCTGGATCGTGAGTTTGTGGGACGTCACCGAGCCGAACGTGTGCATATCGCAGAGGTACCTTACTTTCGGTACTAGGATCGGTCAATCATGAAGACGTACGACTACATCAATCGCGTTGTCATAACACTTCCGCTTATGGTCTATGAGGGTACGTAGACAACACTCTCCCCTCTTGTTGCTATGCATCACCATGATCTTGCGTGTGCGTAGGAATATTTTTGAAATTACCGCATTCCCCAACAGTGGCATCCGAGCCAGGTCTATGCATAGATGTTATATGCACGAGTATAACACAAAGGAGTTGTGGGCGTGGGTATATACATATTGCTTGCTGTCACTAGTTGATTCTTGATTCAGTGGTATTGTTGGATGAAGCGGCCCAGACCGACATTACGCGTACGCTTACATGAGACTGGTTCTACCGACGTGCTTCGCACACAGGTGGCTGGTGGGTGTCAGTTTCTCCAACTTTAGTTGAATCGGATTCAATGAACAGGGTTCTTTCTGAAGATTAAAAAGCAATCACCATAGCGCGTTGTGGTTTTTGATGCGTAGGTAAGAACGGTTTTTGCTCAGCCCGTAGCAGCCACGTAAAACTTGCAACAACAAAGTAGACAACGTCTAACTTGTTTTTGCAGGGCATGTTGTGATGTGATATGGTTAAGAGATGATGCTAAATTTTATTGTATGAGATGATCATGTTTTGTAACACAGTTATCGGCAACTGGCAGAAGCCATATGGTTGTCGCTTTATTGTATGAAATGCAATCGCCATGTAATTGCTTTACTTTATCACTAAGCAGTAGCGATAGACGTAGAAGCAATAGTTGGCGAGACGACAACGATGCTTCGATGGAGATCAAGGTGTTGGAGAACACATTATTTAATTTTTACCTATGATCACATAAGATCTATCTAGGAGATGAATAGCAACAAGAGGGGAGAGTGTGTCTACATACCCTCGTAGACCGAAAGCGGAAGCGTTAAGTAACACGGTTGATGCAGTCAAACATCTTCGCGATCCAACCGATCCAAGTACTGAACGCACGGCATCTCCGCGATCTACACACGTTCAGCTCGGTGACGTCCCTCGAACTCTTGATCCAGTTGAGACTGAGGGAGAGTTTCGTCAACATGATGATGATGAAGTTACCGACGCAGGGCTTCGCCTAAGCACCACGACAATATGACCGAGGTGGAAAACTATGGAGGGGTGCTAAGGGAGTCCTGGATTAGGGGGTCTCCGGACAGCCGGACTATATCCTTTGGCCGGACTGTTGGACTATGAAGATACAAGATTGAAGACTTCGTCTCGTGTCCGGATGGGACTCTACTTGGCGTGGAAGGCAAGCTAGGCAATATGGATATGGATATATCCTCCTTTGTAACCGACCTTGTGTAACCCTAACCCTCTCCGGTGTCTATATAAACCGAAGGGTTTTAGTTCGTAGGACAACAACCAGAACATACAATCATACCATAGGCTAGCTTCTAGGGTTTAGCCTCTCTGATCTCGTGGTAGATCTACTCTTGTACTACCCATATCATCAATATCAATCAAGCAGGACGTAGGGTTTTACCTCCATCAAGAGGGCCCGAACCTGGGTAAAACATCGTGTCCCCTGCCTCCTATTACCATCCGTCCTAGACGCACAGTTCGGGACCCCCTACCCGAGATCCGCCGGTTTTGACACCGACATTGCTGCTTTCATTGAGAGTTCCTCTATATAGTCGCCGTTAGGCTTGATGGCTCCTACTATCATCGATAGCGATGCGGTCCAGGGTGAGACTTTTCTCCCCAGACAGATCTTCGTATTCGGCGGCTTTGCACTGTGTAGCCACTGTCGATGATTTAACCGACATGCTCGACTTCGACTCCGAAGACATCGACGGTATGGACGACGATGTAGGAGACGAACATGAACCAGCGCCTATAGGGCACTAGAAAGCCACCTTGTCATATGACATATACATGGTGGATACACCCAACGAAGGCAATGGCGACGAGATAGCGGAGGATGACCCCTCCAAGAAGCAACCCAAGCGCCGACGTCAGCGGCGCCGCTCTAAGTCCCGCCAAAGCAAAAGTGGTGATACCGGCACAGGAGATAATAACACTCCGGATAGTGCCGAAGACAACAACAATCCCCTCCAGCAAGATTTAGAGCAGGAGGATGAAGGAGCCAGCTCTCCTGAGAGAGCGGCAGACAGAGAGGAGGAGGATGAAAATTACATGCCCCCCTCCGAAGACGAGGCAAGCCTCAGCGACAATGAATTCGCCGTACCAGAGGATCCCGTCGAACAAGAGCGCTTCAAGCGCCGGCTTATGGCCACGGCAAATAGCCTGAAGAAAAAGCAGCATTAGCTTCAAGCTGATCAAGATCTGCTAGCTGACAGATGGACTGAAATCCTCGCGGCCGAGGAATATAAACTCGAGCGCCCCTCCAAGAATTACCCAAAGTGCAGGTTACTACCCCGACTAGAGGAAGAAGCGTATGATATGGCTGATCGGCCACCTCGTGGCCGCGATAGAGAGGCATCCCAGCCAAAAGCTCAGCCCCCACCCCGGCGCCATTTCAATAAAAAGGCATGGGGAGATACGCCAGACCCGCGAGACATACTGTTGGACAAAGCAAAGCATGCAAGATTGATCTACGGATCACGAGGGTGCACCACTCTGCGAGACGATAAACGTCACGTCGGATACAGTAAAAGCAAATCCGGCTGGGCCGAACACAGCGGGCAAGACCTTTTCGAGCTGCGTCGCGATATAGCCCAATACAGAGGCGTCGCACACCCCTTATGCTTCACAGACGAAGTAATGGAACATCAATTCCCAGAAGGTTTCAAACCTGTAAATATTGAATCATACGACGGCACAACAGATCCCGCAGTATGGATCGAGGATTTCCTCCTCCACATCCACATGGCCCACGGTGATGACTTACACGCCATCAAATACCTCCCACTAAAGCTCAAAGGACAAGCGCGGCATTGGCTTAACAGCTTGCCAGCGGACTCCATTAGCTGTTGGGAAGATCTGGAAGCCGCATTCCTCGACAACTTTCAGGGCACTTATGTGCGACCACCAGACGCCGATGACTTGAGCCACATAATTAGCAACCAGAAGAGTCGGCCAGGCAATTCTGGACTCGGTTCGTTACAAAGAAAAATCAGATCGTCGATTGTCCGGATGCAGAGGCCTTAGCGGCTTTCAAACACAACATTCGAGATGAGTGGCTAGCCCGGCACCTTGGTCAGGAAAAGCCGAAATCTATGGCAGCTCTCACGACGCTCATGACCCGCTTTTGTGCGGGAGAAGACAGCTGTCTGGCTCGCAGTAATAACATATCAAAGAACCATGGTACCCCGGATACCAAAGACGGCAATAGCAGGTCGCGTCGCAACAAACATAAGCGCCGCATTAACAGCGAAAATACCGAGGATATGGAAGTCAATGCCGGATTCAAACGCTCTAAACCCGGTCAGCGGAAAAAGCCATTCAAACAAAGTACGCTGGGTCTGTCCAGCTTGGACCGTATACTCGATCGCTCGTGTCAAATACATGGAACCCTAGACAAACCAGCCAATCACACCAACAGGGATTGTTGGGTGTTCAAGCAGGCCAGCAACTTAATTGCCGAAAACAAGGACAAGGGGCCGCATAGCGATGACAAGGAGGAACCCCGGCAGCCGCACACCGGAGGGCAGAAGAGGTTTCCCTCGCAAATGCGGACGGTGAACATGATATACGCGACCCACATCCCCAAGAGGGAGCAGAAGCGTGCGCTCAGGGACGTATGTGCGTTGGAGCCAGTCGCCCCAAAGTTCAACCCTTGGTCCTCCTGTCCGATCACCTTCGATCGCAGGGACCACCCCACTAGTATCCGTCATGGCGGATTTGCCGCACTTGTCCTAGACCCAATCATTGATGGATTCCACATCACTCGAGTCCTTATGGATGGCGGCAGCAGCCTGAACCTGCTTTATCAGGACACAGTGCGCAAAATGGGTATAGACCCCTCAAGGATCAAACCCACAAAAACAACCTTTAAAGGCGTCATTCCAGGTGTGGAGGCCCATTGCACAAGCTCAATTACACTGGAAGTGGTCTTTGGATCCTCGGATAATTTCCGAAGCGAAGAGTTAATCTTTGATATAGTCCCGTTCCGCAGTGGTTATCACGCGCTACTCAGGTGAACCGCATTTGCTAGATTCAATGCGGTACCGCATTATGCATACCTAAAGCTCAAGATGCTAGGACCTCGTGGAGTTATTATAGTCAATGGAAACATAGAGCGCTCTCTCCGAACAGAGAAGCACACCGCAGCCCTCGCAGTAGAAGCGCAAAGCAGCCTCTCAAGGCAATCAACCAGTTCGGCGCTTCAAAGCCCGGACACCTTCAAGCGCGCTCGGGCAATTGGCAAATAGACCGCCTGGCGCAATCTGAGCTCGCGTAGCAATACGGCGGCCACCCCAATCCCAGCCCAACGGCGAAACTCGTGCCGCGCGTACATAATTACGCATTAAAAATACCATGGACACAGGTGGGGAGGGGGGCACAACTGCGGCACGCCCCAAGACACGGCTTAAACCGCACTAGGGGCTTCCCATTTTGTTAATTTTTTTCCAGGACCTTAATCTCTGGAAACACTGTCCGATAGCACTATTGCCGAACACATGATGCAACAACCAAGGAGGCAGACAGCTACGTCATACCACGGAATTCCCAGGTCGATTACAGTAACGAGCGAAATATTTGATTTAATATCATTCCTCAGCTTGCCCTTGGAAGGGACATAGTCCTACTCTTTGCTTATCGCACTATCTGTATCACTCTGCTTTAACACAATTTTTTAATAAACAATGCATGACATTACGACTATTATTGCATTCTTGTTATATATATATCTATGTGTTCATTAATGACGCCTTGCAACCGTACACCCTGGTACGGCTAATACACCAGGGGCTTACGTACCTCACAATACAGTGTGAAAAGTATGAACACTTTCACAAGTGCGGCACCCCGAACTTATAGCATTATATGCATCAGCTCCGAATCATGTCTTTGGTCAAATGTTGGGTTTGCCCGGCTCCTATGTTTTGGTACCTTACGTTCCGCTCTATCGGCTAAGGTAGCGCTAGGAGAACTACTGCGATTGTGCCCCGGTTCTGCTAGGTTCAGCACCTCAGTAGAGAAACCTAAAACTGATTGTCATGATAAGGCGAGAGACTGGTCGTTGTTCGGCAAGGTTTTCGAGTCCCTAAAGACTTATGCCGCTTAGAGCGAGGGGCCGGCCCTGTCCGGCTTAAAGGCGTGTATCGCGCCCCAAATTCGGCCTTCCGAATACCAGGGGCTTCACCGAAATTTAAAATTATAGAATTCTATGGCTAAGTGAGAGTGATAAAGCATCATTAGTCTGGTTGCCTTGTTCGCTGTGCTGAGCACCTCCCTCGAAGGACCCAAACATGGGAACAATTGTGCTCAGGTTTATCCCGAACACCCCAGCACTCGTGGCATGGGGGCAAAAGCCGAGGACTAGCCATCTCTCAGATTGGATAAATAGCCAAACAGAAGGTAATATTTTAAATTCAAACAAGCGTTGCAAAGCGCATATGAAACAAGTTTTCATAAATACAGGATAAAACGAGCAAGTATCATTCAAATATTACATCTTTTGAACACTCGTCCACGATAAGACGGGCACCCGGCAGAACACCCTCGTAGTACATCTCGGGGTGGCGGTGCTCCTTGCCCTCCGGCGGCCCCTCCTTGATCAGCTTCACGGCGTCTAGCTTGACCCACTGCAATTTCACACGGGCGAAAGCCCGGCGTGCACCTTCAATGCAGACATATCGCTTGAAGACCTCCAGCCGCGGGCAGGCATCCATAAGCCGCCTCACCAGGCCGAAGAAGCCGTTTGGAAGGGCGTTGCCAGGCCACAGCCGGACTATAAAGCTCTTCATGGCCAGATCGGCCGCCTTATGTAGCTCGACCATCTGCTTCAGCTGGTCGCTCATTGGCACCGGGTGTTCGGCCTCAGCATACTGAGACCAAAACAGCTTCTCCGTTGAGCTTCCATCCACGGCCTGGTAAAATTTTGCGGCATCAGACACGCTGCGGGGCAAATCTGCGAATGCTCCTGGAGAGCTCCGGATTCGGGTAAGTAATCGGTAATTTACTTTTACATGCTTGGTTTGCATATAGAAAGCCTTACCCGCCGCTATATTCTTCATTGCGTCGATCTCCTGGAGGGCCTTTTGGGCTTCGGCCTTGGCACTTCTTGCGCTCTCGAGGGCCGCAGCAAGCTCAGACTCCCGCGTCTTTGAGTCAACCTCCAACGCATCGTGCTTCGCCACGAGAGCCTGTAGCTCTTCCTGCACCTCGCCCACCCGAGCCTCGTGCTTCTCTCGCTCGGTGCGCTCCTTGGCCGCTATATCCTCGGCCTTGGTTAGCGCTTGCTTCAGGGTCGCCACCTCGATCGTGGCCCCCGACAAATATACGTTGATCCTGTCATTTTGCAATCGCGTCTTCTTTTATATATACATATCTATAGACATGGTATTACTTACCCTTGTTCTCCTCGAGCTTCCTCTTGGCAAGGCCGAGCTCTTTCTTGGACCCCTCGAGGTCCTGCTTCAGTATGGCGACCTCCGCAGTTAGTGCGGCAGACGCCAACAGCGAAGCCTGCATATGCATATTGACATACTTATATTAGACTCCTGCGATATTATTTGATCCTCTGTTCGGCTTTTCTTTGTGGACACCGAACAAAGCATCAGGGGCTACTGTCTATGCGGTAATATTTCTACTACATTTTAAAACACTTACCTCAAAGCCTGTTAGAAGGCTGGCACAGGCTTCAGTCAATCCGCTCTTGGCGGACTGAACCTTCTGGATCACCGCACTCATGATAGTGCGGTGCTCCTCGTCGATGGAAGCGTTGCGAAGCGCTTCCAGCAGATTGTCCGGCACCTCTGGATGGACAGAGGTCACCGGCACAGGCGTCTTGCCCTTCTTAGAAGGAGGCCACCTGCCCGAGCCCAGAACAGTTGGAGGGTCCGGCGCGGTGTTCGGCTGAGGGACGAACTCGGAGCTCTCAGGGGCCCCGTCCCCCCGGCTCCCGGAGTCCGGAAGGTCGCCTTAAGGCACCTCCGGGACTGTCTCCCCTCGGTCCGGTGCCTCCTGAGACAGCACCTCGGCGTCGTCGGCAGGATGAGGGGAGGTGGCGGTCGGGATTGGATCGCTGTCCATGTCCGACGAGCCCAGGGAGCCGTCCGATGATACCTCGATATTGGCTCGTGGCGGCCTGCATAGTTATGTTCGCGTTAGGGAAAACAGTGCGACAAAGGAATTCTATGAGTTACTCTAGTATCCGAACACTTACGATCTCCCCGGGGGCTTGGCCCTAGGCAGCCACTCGTCTCCGCCTTCGTCGGCGGCGGTGGAACTGTCCGGAAGGAGAGTCCTTCCCTTCTTGGACCCTTTGGCCTCCCCTGTTGGGGCGGCCTTCCTTTTCTTGTCTCCCCCGCCTGGAGGGGGAGCATCTTCTTCTTCCTCCTCGTCTTCAGGGGAAGAGTGTGCCGCAGAGTTATCGGACGATGAGTCCGATAACACCTGGCGTCGGGAACTCTTTCGGGTTCCCTTGGCCTTCTTGGTCTTCTCCGGCACCTTGTAAGGAGCCGGAGCCAGCATCTCCGTCAGGAGAGCGCCCGCAGTGTCTTCGGGCAAAGGGGCCGGGCAGTTAATCTGCCCCGACATCTCCACCCAGTCCTATCAAAGGCATGGAGATTAGACCCCGCGCATAATTAAGCTAGGGAAAATAAACGTCCTACGGGACGTATTGAACTCACCGAACGCGCTAGGCGCTTTGCGCTCAGTCCGCGGTCCTTGGCAAGAGAAGGGGGACCTCGGCGCCCTTGAACAGCACCTTCCAGACGTCCTTGTGCATCATATCGAAGAGCTCGCTCAGAGTCTGGTGCTGGGCCGAGTCGAACTCCCACAAGGTAAAATCCCGTTGTTGACACGGGAGGATCCGGCGGATGAGCATAACTTGGACTATGTTGACAAGCTTGAGCTTCTTGCTTGTCATGCTCCGGATACATTTCTGGAGTCCATCCAGCTCCACCGATGAACCCCACGACAAGCCCTTCTCTTTCCAGGAAGTGAGCCGTGTTGGGAATCCGGATCGAAACTCAGGGGCTGCCGCCCATTTGGCGTCGCGCGGCTCGGTGATGTAGAACCACGCCGATTGCCATCCCTTTATTGTCTCCACGAAGGAGCCTTCGAGCCATATGACGTTGGGCATCTTTCCCACCATGGCTCTGCCGCATTCTGCTTGTTGGCCTCGTACTACCTTTGGCTTGATATTGAAGGTCTTTAACCACAGGCCGAAGTGGGGCCGGATGCGGAGGAAAGCCTCACACACGACGATGAACGCCGAAATGTTGAGGATGAAGTTCGGGGCCAGATCATGAAAGTCCAGTCCGTAGTAGAACATGAGACCACGGATGAATGGATGGAGGGGAAACCCTAGTCCGCGGAGGAAGTGGTGAAGGAAAACTACCCTCTCGTGAGGTTCCGGGGTAGGGACGATCTGCCCCGCAGTGGGCAGCTGATGCGCGATGTTCGTGGCTAAGTATCCGGCTCCGCGTAGCTTCTTGATGTCTCCCTCCGTGACGGAGGAGACCATCCACCTGCCTCCCGCTCCAGACATGGTTGGAGAAGGTTGAGGTGGGAAGAGCGGGCTTGGGCGCTAGAGTTCAAGTGTGCGAAAACGGATGAGCAAAGGAGGAAGAAGGCGTGGATAGGAAGGTGAATCCTTATCCCTTTATATGGGCGGATGAAACTATGCGTTCCCACTTGCCTGGTAAAACTCACTTATCCCCCAAGCGCCGTAATTGATGGCGTGGTTGGGTTACCCACGCCCGTATTGATGAGAATCCCGTAATAAGGGGACACGATCTCTGCTTTGACGAGACGTGTCGAAAAACTGCCTCGCGTTATGTGCAGGGCTGGTTAAAGGAAACGGTTCGAATAATCACCGGGCCATGACATAACGTCATGCTGCCAAAACAAGCCAGCAAATTAGATCTGCGAAAAATATTATTCTCTCTACGGTGGAATGTGGAACTTATTTTGTAGGGCCGGACACTATCCTCGTATTCAAATTCTTCTGTGATGTATTCTGAGAAGGAACCCGCCTTGCAATGTCGAAGACAATACTGCGCGCCGGACTCATCGTCATTGAAGCCTGGTTCAGGGGCTACTAAGGGAGTCCTAGATTAGGGGGGTCTCTAGACAGCCGGACTATATCCTTTGGCCGGACTGTTGGACTACGAAGATACAAGATTGAAGACTTCGTCTCATGTCCGGATGGGACTCTACTTGGCGTGGAAGGCAAGCTAGGCAATACAGATATGGATATCTCCTCCTTTGTAACCGACCTTGTGTAACCCTAACCCTCTCCGGTGTCTATATAAACCGAAGGGTTTTAGTCCGTAGGACAACAACCAGAACATACAATCATACCATAGGCTAGCCTCTAGGGTTTAGCCTCTCTGATCTCGTGGTAGATCTACTCTTGTACTACCCATATCATCAATATCAATCAAGTAGGACGTAGGGTTTTACCTCCATCAAGAGGGCCCGAACCTGGGTAAAACATCGTGTCCCCTGCCTCCTGTTAGCATCCGGCCTAGATGCACAGTTCGGGACCCCCTACCCGAGATCCGCCGGTTTTGACACCGACAGGTGCACCGCACACGGCTAAGACAAATCTTGGAGTGTCTTTGGGGTGCCCCCTGCCATGTATATAAAGGAGGGAGGAGGAGGAGGCCGGCCTAGGAGGGGCGTGCCTATAGGGGGAGTCCAACTAGGATTCCCAATCCTAGTTGGAGTCCCCTTCCTTTTCCAAGAGGGAAGAGAGGGAAGGACTAGGAGAGGGAGAAGGAAAGAGAGGGGGGGCGCCGCCCCCTCCCTAGTCCAATTCAGACTTGCCATTGGGGGGGTGGCCAACCCTTGAGGCCCTTCTCTCCTTTCCCGTATGGCCCATTAAGGCCCACTACTTCCCCCGGCGAATTCTCGTAACTCTCCGGTACTCCAAAAAATACCTGAATCACTCGGAACATTTCCGATGTCCGAATATAGACTTCCAATATATTGATCTTTACGTCTAGAACATTTTGAGACTCCTCGTCATGTCTGTGATCTCATCCAGGACTCCGAACAACCTTCGGTACATCAAATCACATAACTCATAAGACAAATCATCATCGAACGTTAAGCGTGCGGACCCTACGGGTTCGAGAACTATGTAGATGACCGAGACACATCTCCGGTCAATAACCAATAGCGGAACCTGGATGCTCATATTGGCTCCTACATATTCTACAAAGATCTTTATCGGTCAAACCGCATAACAACATACATTGTTCCCTTTGTCATTGGTATGTTACTTGCCCGAGATTCGACCGTCGGTATCATCATACCTAGTTCAATCTCATTACCAGCATGTCTCCTTACTCGCTCCGTAATGCAACATCCCGCAACTAACTCATTAGTCACATTGCTTGCAAGGCTTATAGTGACGTGCATTACTGAGAGGGCCCGGAGATACCTCTCTGACAATCGGAGTGACAAATCCTAATCTCGATCTATGACAACTCAACAAACACCATCGGAGACACCTGTAGAGCATCTTTATAATCACCCAGTTACGTTGTGACGTTTGATAGCACACAAGGTGTTCCTCCGGTATTCGGGAGTTGCATAATCTCATAGTCAGAGGAACATGCATAAGTCATGATGAAAGCAATAGCAATAAAACTAAACAATCATTTATGCTAAGCGAACGGGTGGGTCTTGTCCATCACATCATTCTCTAATGACGTGATCCCGTTCATCAAATGACAACACATGTCTATGGTCAGGAAACTTAACCATCTTTGATTAACAAGCTAGTCAAGTAGAGGCATACTAGGGACACTCTGTTTTGTCTATGCATTCACACATGTACTAAGTTTCCGATTAATACAATTCTAGCATGAATAATAAACTTTTATCATGATATAAGGAAATATAAATAACAACTTTATTATTGCCTCTAGGGCATATTTCCTTCAGTCTCCCACTTGCACTAGGTTCAATAATCTAGTTCACATCGCCATGCGATTTAACACCAATAGTTCACATCCTTATGTGATTAGTTCACATCTCCATGTGACTAATACCCAAAGGGTTTACTAGAGTCAATAATCTAGTTCACATCGCTATGTGATTAACACCCAAAGAGTGATCATGGTTTGCTTGTGAGAGAAGTTTAGTCAACGGGTCTGCCACATTCAGAGCCGTATGTATTTTTGGAAAAAAATTATGTCTACAATGCTCTGCACGAAGCTACTCTAGCTAATCGCTCCCACTTCCAATATGTTTCTAGATCGAGACTTAGAGTCATGCAGATTGGTGTCAAAGCTTGCATCGACGTAACTCATTACGATATGTACTCATTGAAAAATTTGTCAAGGTATGTACTCATTGAAAAAATTTATCAAGCGTCTTGATCTATCTCTATAGATCTTGATGATCAATATGTAAGCAGCTTCACCAAGGTCTTTCTTTCAAAAACTCCTTCCAAACACTCCTTTATGCTTTCCAAAAAATTCTACATTATTTCTGATCAACAATATGTCATTCACATATACTTATCAGAAATGTTGTAGTGCTCCCACTCACTTTCTTGTAAATACAGGCTTCACCGCAAGTCTGTATAAAACTATATGCTTTGATCAACTCATCAAAGTGTATATCCCAACTCCGAGATGTTTGCACCAGTCCATAGATGGATTGCTGGAGCTTGCACACTTTGTTAACACCTTTAGGATTGACAAAACTTTCTTGTTGTATCATATACAACTCTTTTTTAAGAAATCCATTAAGGAATGCAGTTTTTACATCCATTTGCCAGATTTCATAAAATGTGGCAATTGCTAACATGATTCAGACAGACTTAAGCATCGCTACGAGTGAGAAAATCTCATCGTAGTCAACACCTTGAACTTGTCGAAAACATTTTGCGACAATTCGAGCTTTGTAGATAGTAACACTACTATCAGCGTCCGTCTTCCTCTTGAAGATCCATTAATTCTCAATGGCTTGCCGATCAATGGGCAAGTCCACAAAAGTCCACACTTTGTTCTCATACATGGATTCTATCTCAAATTTCATGGCCTCAAGCCATTTTGCGGAATCTGGGCTCATCATCGCTTCCTCATAGTTCGTAGGTTCGTCATGGTCAAGTAACATGACCTCCAGAACAGGATTACCATACCACTCTGGTGCGGATCTTACTCTGGTTGACCTACGAGGTTTGGTAGTAACTTGATCAGAAGTTTTCATGATCATCGTCATTAGCTTCCTCACTAATTGGTGTAGGAATCATGGAACTGATTTCTGTGATGAACTACTTTCCAATAATAGAGCAGGTACAATTACCTCATCAAGTTCTACTTTCCTCCCACTCACTTCTTTCGAGAGAAAATCCTTCTCTAGAAAGGATCCACTCTTAGCAACAAAGATCTTGCCTTCGGATCTGTGATAGAAGGTGTATGCAACAGTTTCTTTTGGGTATCCTATGAAGACGCACTTCTCCGATTTTCGTTTGAGCTTATCAGGTTGAACTTTTTCACATAAGCATCACAACCCCAAACTTTAAGAAACGACAGCTTAGATTTCTTGCTAAACCAAAGTTCATACGGTGTCGTCTCAATGGATTTTTAGGCATTGCCCTATTTATCGTGAATGCAGCTGTCTCTAATGCATAACCCCAAAATGATAGTGGTAATTCGGTAAGAGACATCATAGATTGCACCATATCAAATAAAGTATGGTTATGACGTTCAGATACACCATTACATTATGGTGTTTGATGTCTACTACACAACCTTCTTCTTGTAGACGTTATTGGGCTTCCAAGTGCAGAGGTTTGTAGGACAGTAGCAAATTTCCCTCAAGTGGATGACCTAAGGTTTATCAATCCGTAGGAGGCGTAGGATGAAGATGGTCTCTCTCAAGCAACCCTGCAACCAAATAACAAAGAGTCTCTTGTGTCCCCAACACACCCAATACAATGTAAATTGTATAGGTGCACTAGTTCGGCGAAGAGATGGTGATACAAGTGCAATATGGATGGTAGATAAAGGTATTTGTAATCTGAAATTATAAAAACAGCAAGGTAACGAATGATAAAAGTGAGCGTAAACGGTATTGCAATGCATGGAAATAAGGCCTAGGGTTCATACTTTCACTAGTGTAAGTTCCCTCAACAATAATAACATAATTGGATCACATAACTATCCCTCAACATGCAACAAAGAGTCACTCCAAAGTCACTAATAGAGGAGAACGAACGAAGAGATTATGGTAGGGTACGAAACCACCTCAAAGTTATTCTTTCCAATCAATCCGTTGGGCTATTCCTATAATTGTCACAAACAAGCCTAGAGTTCGTACTAGAATAACACCTTAAGACACAAATCAATAAAAACCCTAATGTCACCTAGATACTCCAATGTCACCTCAAGTATCCATGGGTATGATTATACGATATGCATCACACAATCTCACATTCATCTATTCAACCAACACAAAAGACCTCAAAGAGTGCCCCAAAGTTTCTACCGGAGAATCACGACGAAAACGTGTGCCAACCCCTATGCATAGGTTCATGGGCAGAACCCGCAAGTTGATCACCAAAACATACATCAAGTGAATCACGTGGTATCCCACTGTCACCACAGATACGCACGGCAAGACATACATCAACTGTCCTCAAATCTTTAAAGACTCAATCCGATAAGATAACTTCAAAGGGGAAACTCAATCCATTACAAGAGAGTAGAGGGGGAGAAACTTCATAAGATCAAACTATAATAGCAAAGCTCGTGATACATCAAGATCATGCCACCTCAAGAACACGAGAGAGAGAGAGAGAGAGAGAGAGAGAGAGATCAAACACATAGCTACTGGTACATACCCTCAGCCCCGAGGGAGAACTACTCCCTCCTCGTCATGGAGAGCACCGGGATGATGAAGATGGCCACCGGAGAGGGATTCCCCCTCCGGCAGGGTGCCAGAACGGGTCTAGATTGGCTTTTGGTGGCTATGGAGGCTTCTGGCGGCGGAACTCCCGGTCTATTGTGCTCTCGGATGTTTTTAGGGTATATGGAGATATATAGGCGGAAGAAGTACGTCAGGGGGGCCACGAGGGGCTCACGAGGGTGGAGGGCGCTCCCCCTGCCTCGTGACCTCCTCGTAGATCACCCGACATGCACTCCAAGTCTTCTAGGCTTCTTTCCTTCCAAAAACGAGTTCCGTGAAGTTTCAGGTCAATTGGACTCCGTTTGATTTTCCTTTGCTTCGAAACCCTAAAACAGGTAAAAACAGAAACTGGCACTGGGCTCTGGGTTAATAGGTTAGTCACAAAAATGATATAAAAGTGTATAATAAAGCCCATAAACATTCAAAAAGTAGATAATATAGCAGGGAGCAATCAAAAATTATAGATACGTTGGAGACGTATCAGCATCCCCAAGCTTAATTCCTACTCGTCCTCGAGTAGGTAAATGATAAAAATGGAATTTTTGATGCGGAGTGCTACTTGGCATAATTTCAATGTGATTCTTCTTTAATTGTGGTATGAATATTCAGATCCATCAGATTCAAGACAAAAGTTCATATTGACATAAAAATGATAATACTTCAAGCATACTAACTAAGCAATTATGTCTTCTCAAAATAACATGGCCAAAGAAAGTTCATCCCTACAAAATCATATAGTTTAGTCATGCTTCATTTTCGTCACACAAGAATGCTCTCATCATGCACAACCCCGATGACAAGCCAAGCAATTGTTTCATACTTTAGTAATCTAAAACCTATAAACTTTCACGCAATACATGAGCACGAGCCATGGATATAGCACTATGGGTGGAATATATAATGAGGGGGGTTATGTGGAGAAGACAAAAAGGGAGAAGATAGTCTCACATCAACTAGGCGTATCAACGGGCTATGGAGATGCCCATCAATAGATATCAATGTGAGTGAGTAGGGATTGCCATGCAACGGATGCACTAGAGCTATAAATGTATGAAAGCTCAACAAAGGAAACTAGTGGGTGTGCATCCAAATCGCTTGCTCACGAAGACCTAGGGCATTTTGAGGAAGCCCATCATTGGAATATACAAGCCAAGTTCTATAATGAAAGATTCCCACTAGTATATGAAAGTGACAACATAGGACACTCTCTATCATGAAGATCATGGTGCTACTTTGAAGCACAAGTGTGGTAAAAGGATAGTAGCATTGTCCCTTCTCTCTTTTTCTCTTTTTTATTTATTTGGGACTTTTGGCCTCTTTTTTTAGTCTGGAGTCTCATCCCGACTTGTGGGGGAATCATAGTCTCCATCATCCTTTCCTCACTTGGGACAATGATCTAAAAATGATGATCATCACACTTTTTTATTTACTTACAACTCAACAATTACAACTCAATACTTAGAACAAAATATGACTCTATGTGAATGCCTCCGGCAGTGTACCGGGATATGCAATGAATCAAGAGTGACATGTATGAAAGAATTATGAAAGCTGGCTTTGCCACAAATACAATGTCAACTACATGATCATGCAAAGCAATATGACAATGATGGAGCGTGTCATAATAAAAGGAACGGTGGTAAGTTGCATGGCAATATATCTCGGAATGATTATGGAAATGCCATGATAGGTAGGTATGGTGGCTGTTTTGAGGAAGGTATATGGTGGGTGTATGATACCGGCGAAAAGTGCGCGGTATTAGAGAGGCTAGCAATGGTGGAAGGAAGAAAGTGGGTATGATCCATGGACTCAACATTAGTTATAAAGAACTCATATACTTATTGAAAAAATCTATTAGTTATCGAAGCAAAGTATTATGTGCATGCTCCTAGGGGGATAGATTGGTAGAAAAAGACCATTGCTCGTCCCCGACCGCCACTCATAAGGAAGACAGTCAATAAATAAATCATGCTCCGACTTCATCACATAACGGTTCACCATACGTGCATGCTACGGGAATCACAAACTTCAACACAAGTATTTCTCAAATTCACAACTACTCAACTAGCCTGACTCCAAAAACACCATCTCCATATCTCAAAACAATTATCAAGTATCAAACTTCTCATAGTATGCAACACACTCATAAGAAATTTTTTTAATCTTGAATGCCTAACATAATTAAAGGAAATTGACATGCTATTTTGTAGGACTCTCAAAATAATCTAAGTGAAGCATGATAGAACAATAGTTTCTATAAAACAAATCCACCACCATGCTCTAAAAGATATAAGTGAAGCACTAGAGCAAAAACTATATAACTCAAAAGATATAAGTGAAGCACATAGAGTATTCTATCAATTTCCGAATCATGTGTGTCTCTCTCAAAAGGTGTGTACAGCAAGGATTATTGTGGAAAACTAACAAATAAAGACTCAAATAATACAAGACGCTCCAAGAAAAACACATATCATGTGGTAAATAAAAATATAGCTTCAAGTAAAGTTACCGATGAACGAAGACGAAAGAGGGGATGCCTTCCGGGGCATCCCCAAGCTTAGGCTCTTGGTTATCCTTGAATATTAACTTGGGGTGCCTTGGGAATCCCCAAGCTTAGGCTCTTGCCACTCCTTATTCCATAGTCCATCGAATCTTCACCCAAAACTTGAAAACTTCACAACACAAAACTTAACAGAAAACTCGTAAGCTCTGTTAGTATAAGAAAATAAATCACCACTTAGGTATTGTTGTGAATTCATTTTAAATTAATATTGGTGTAATATCTACTGTATTCCAACTCATCTATGGTTCATACCCTCCGATACTACACATAGATTCATCAAAATAAGCAAACAACACATAGAAAACAGAATCTGTCAAAAACAGAACAGTCTGTAGTAATCTAGATCAAACGTATACTTCTAGAACCCCAAAAATTCTAAAATAAATTGCTGGACGTGAGGAATTTATCTATTAATCATCTGAAAAAGAATTAACTAAATATCACTCTCCAATAAAAAATGGCAGCAATTCTCATGAGCGCTAAAGTTTCTGTTTTTTACAGCAAGATCAACAAGACTTTCCCCAAGTCTTCCCAGCGGTTCTACTTGGCACAAACACTACTTAAACACAAAAAACACAACCAAAACAGAGGCTAGATAAATTATTTATTATTAAACATGAGCAAAAAGCAAGGAATAAAAATAAAATTGGGTTGCCTCCAAACAAGCGCTATCATTTAACGCCCCTAGCTAGGCATGATGATTTCAATGATGCTCACATAAAGGATAAGAATTGAAACATAAAGAGGGCATCATGAAGAATATGACTAGCACATTTAAGTCTAACCCTATTCATGCATAGGGATTTTGTGAGCAAACGACTTATGGGAACAACAATCAACTAGCATAGGAAAGTAAAACAAGCATAACTTTAAAACTTTAAGCACATAGAGAGGGAACTTGATATTATTGCAATTCCTACAAGCATATATTCCTCCCTCATAATAATTTTCAGTATCATCATGAATGAATTCAACAATATAACCAGCAAATAAAGCATTCTTTTCATGATCTACAAGCATAGAAAAATTACTACTCTCCACATAAGCAAAATTCTTCTCATTCGGAATAGTGGGAGTATCATAAGAGACTCGAATACTATAAATTGTTTCCACATTAAAAGAGTAATGTTCAGAAAAAGGGTATTCATAATCATGACAAGTTTTATAAATATAATCTCTACTTTTTATAGCATATGTATCATCACAATAATCATCATAAGTAGCAACTTTGTTCTCATCATAATCGATTGAAACCTCTTCCAAGATAGTGGAATCTTTTCTAAATAAAGTCATGACCTCTCCAAATCCACTTCCATAATTATCAAAATAATATTCAACATCCTCCAAAATAGTGGGATCATTACTTCCTAAAGTTGACACTCTTCCAAACCCACTTTCATCAATATAATCATCATTTTTTTATTTTTTATTTGGGCCTTTTCTCTTTTTTATGGCCTCTTTTCTTTCTTTCTTTTTTTTATTTGGGCTTCTTTGGCCTCTTTTATTTATTTATTTTCGTCCAGAGTCTCATCCAGACTTGTGGGGGAATCATAGTCTCCATCATCCTTTCCTCACTGGGACAATGCTCTAATAATGATAATCATCACACTTTTATTTTCTTACAACTCAAGATTTACAACTCAATACTTAAGACAAGATATGACTCTATATGAATGCCTCCGGCGGTGTACTGGGATGTGCAATCATGCATGAGTGACATGTATGAATAATTATGAATGGTGGCTTTGCCACAAATACTATGTCAACTACATGATCATGCTAAGCAATATGACAATGATGAATGTGTCATGATGAACGGAATGATGGAAAGTTGCATGGCAATATATCTTGGAATGGCTATGGAAATGCCATAATAGGTAGGTATGGTGGCTGTTTTTAGGAAGATATAAGGAGGTTTATGTGTGAAAGAGCGTATCATATCACGGGGTTTGGATGCACCGGCGAAGTTTGCACCAACTCTCGATGTGAGAAAGGGCAATGCACGGTATCGTAGAGGCTAGCAATGATGGAACGGTGAGAGTGCGTATAATCCATGGACTCAACATTAGTCATAAAGAACTCACATACTTATTGCAAAAATCTACAAGTCATCAAAAACCTCGGTACTACGCGCATGCTCCTAGGGGGATAGATTGGTAGGAAAAGACCATCGCTCGTCCCCGACCGCCACTCATAAGGAGGACAATCAAATAACACCTCATGTTTCAAATTTGTTACACAACATTTACCATACGTGCATGCTACGGGACTTGCAAACTTCAACACACACATTTCTCAATTTCACAACTACTCAACTAGCACGACTTTGATATTATTACCTCCATATCTCAAAACAATCATCAAGCATCAAACTTCTCTTAGTATTCAATACTCTATATGAAAGTTTTATTATTCTTGAATACCTAGCATATTAGGATTTTAAGCAAATTACCATGATATTTAAGACTCTCAAAATAATCTAAGTGAAGCATGAGAGTTCATCTATTTCTTCAAAATAAAACTACCACCATGCTCTAAAAGATATAAGTGAAGATCAATGAGTAGTTGAATAATTATGCAACCATGTGAAGACTCTCTAACATTTAATAATTTCAGATCTTGGTATTTTATTCAAACGCAAGCAAAGCAAAACAAAATAAATTGACGCTCCAAGCAAAACACATATCATGTGGTGAATAAAAATATAGCTCCAAGTAAAGTTACCGATGAACGAAGACAAAAGAGGGGATGCCTTCCGGGGCATCCCCAAGCTTAGGCTCTTGGTTGTCCTTGAATATTACCTTGGGGTGCTTTGGGCATCCCCAAGCTTAGGCTCTTACCACTCCTTGTTCCATAGTCCATCGAATCCTTACCCAAAACTTGAAAACTTCACAACACAAAACTTAACAGAAAACTCGTAAGCTCCGTTAGCGAAAGAAAAGAAAACACTACTTCAAGGTACTGTAATGAACTCATTATTTATTTATATTGGTGTTAAACCTACTGTATTCCAACTTCTCTATGGTTTATAAACTATTTTACTAGCCATAGATTCATCAAAATAAGTAAACAACACATGAAAAACAGAATCTGTCAAAAACAGAAAAATCTGTAGTAATATGGATCAAACGTATACTTCTGGACCCCATAAAATTCTCAAATAAATTTCTGGACCTGAGGAATTTATCTATTAATCATCTGCAAAAAGAATTAACTAAATAGCACTCTCCAAATAAATATGGCAGCAATTCTCGTGAGCGCTAAAGTTTCTGTTTTTTACAGCATGGTCAACAAGACTCTCCCCAAGTCTTCCCAAAGGTTCTGCTTGACACAAACACTAACTAAAAGCATAAAACCACATCTAAACAGAGGCTAGATGAATAATTTAGTACTAAATAGGAGCAAAAATCAAGGAATAAAAATAAAATTGGGTTGCCTCCCAACAAGCGCTGTCGTTTAACGCCCCTAGCTAGGCATGATGATTTCAATGATGCTCACATAAAGGATAGGAATTGAAACATAAAGAGATCATCATGAAGAATATGACTAGCACATTTAATTCTAACATGCTTCCTATGCATAGGGATTTTGTGAGCAAACAACTTGTGGGAACAATAATCAACTAGCATAGGAGGGCAAAATAAGCATAACTTCAAAACTTTAAGCACATAGAGAGGAAACTTGATATTATTGCAATTCCTACAAGCATATGTTCCTTCCTCATAATAATTTTCAGTAGCATCATGAATGAATTCAACAATATAACCAGCACCTAAAGCATTCTTTTCATGATCTACAAGCATAGAAAATTTACTACTCTCTACATAAGCAAAATTCTTTTCATGAATAATAGTGGGAGAAAACTCAACAAAATAACTATCATGTGATTGAAAATTAAGATCAAGATGACAAGTTTCATGGTTATCATTATTCTTTAAAGCATACGTGTCATCATAATAATCATCATAGATAGAAGGCATGCTTTCATCATAATAAATTTGCTCATCAAAACTTGGGGGACAAAAAATATCATCTTCATCAAACATAGCTTCCCCAAGCTTGTGGCTTTGCATATCATTAGCATCATGGATATTCAAGGAATTCACACTAACAACATTGCAATCATGCTCATCATTCAAATATTTAGTGCCAAACATTTTATAGATTTCTTCTTCTAGCACTTGAGCACAATTATCCTTTCCATCATACTCACGAAAGATATTAAAAAGGTGAAGCGTATGAGGCAAACTCAATTCCATTTTTCTTATAGTTTTCTTTTATAAACTAAACAAGTGATAAAACAAGAAACTAAAAGACTCGATTGCAAGATCTAAAGATATACCTTCAAGCACTCACCTCCCCGGCAACGGCGCCAGAAAAGAGCTTGATGTCTACTACACAACCTTCTTCTTGTAGACGTTATTGGGCCTCCAAGTGCAGAGGTTTGTAGGACAGTAGAAAATTTCCCTCAAGTGGATGACCTAAGGTTTATCAATCCGTAGGAGGCGTAGGATGAAGATGGTCTCTCTCAAGCAACCCTGCAACAAAATAACAAAGAGTCTCTTGTGTCCCCAACACGCCCAATACAATGGTAAATTGTATAGGTGCACTAGTTCGGCGAAGAGATGGTGATACAAGTGCAATATGGATGGTAGATAAAGGTATTTGTAATCTGAAATTATAAAAACAGCAAGATAACGAATGATAAAAGTGAGCGTAAACGGTATTGCAATGCATGGAAATAAGGCCTAGGGTTCATACTTTCACTAGTGTAAGTTCCCTCAACAATAATAACATAATTGGATCACATAACTATCCCTCAACATGCAACAAAGAGTCACTCTAAAGTCACTAATAGCGTAGAACGAACGAAGAGATTATGGTAGGGTACGAAACCACCTCAAAGTTATTCTTTCCAATCAATCCGTTGGGCTATTCCTATAATTGTCACAAACAGCCCTAGAGTTCGTACTAGAATAACACCTTAAGACACAAATCAACCAAAACCCTAATGTCACCTAGATACTCCAATGTCACCTCAAGTATCCGTGGGTATGATTATATGATATGCATCACACAATCTCAGATTCATCTATTCAACCAACACAAAAGACCTCAAAGAGTGCCCCAAAGTTTCTACCGAAGAATCACGACGAAAACGTGTGCCAACCCCTATGCATAGGTTCATGGGCGGAACCCGCAAGTTGATCACCAAAACATACATCAAGTGAATCACGTGGTATCCCATTGTCACCACAGATACACACGGCAAGACATACATCAAGTATTCTCAAATCTTTAAAGACTCAATCCAATAAGATAACTTCAAAGGGGAAACTCAATCCATTACAAGAGAGTAGAGGGGGAGAAACTTCATAAGATCCAACTATAATAGCAAAGCTCGTGATACATCAAGATCATGCCACCTCAAGAACATGAGAGAGAGAGAGAGAGAGATCAAACACATATCTACTGGTACATACCCTCAGCCCTGAGGGAGAACTACTCCCTCCTCGTCATGGAGAGCACCGGGATGATGAAGATGGCCACCGGAGAGGGATTCCCCCTCCGGTAGGGTGCTGGAACGGGTCTAGATTGGCTTTCGGTGGCTACGGAGGCTTCTGGCAGCGGAACTCCCAATCTATTTTGCTCTTGGATGTTTATAGGGTATATGGAGATATATAGGCGGAAGAAGTATGTCAGGGGGGCCACGAGGGGCTCACGAGGGTGGTGGGCGCGCCCCCTGCCTCGTGACCTCCTCGCAGATCCCCCGACGTGCACTCCAAGTCTTCTGGGCTTCTTTCCTTCCAAAAATGAGTTCCGTGAAGTTTCAGGTCAATTGGACTCCGTTTGATTTTCCTTTTCTTCGAAACCCTAAAACAGGGTAAAAACAGAAACTGCCACTGGGCTCTGGGTTAATAGGTTAGTCCCAAAAATGATATAAAAGTGTATAATAAAGCCCATAAACATTCAAAACAGTAGATAATATAGCATGGAGCAATCAAAAATTATAGATATGTTGGAGACGTGTCAGTGTTCCAGGTGGCGTGAGTTGCGAAACTATTCCACATTGTTTCAAATGAAGACCAAATTTGTAACTCAAATATTTGTTTCCACGATCAGATCGTAGAAACTTTATTTTCTTGTTACGATGATTTGCCACCTCACTCTGAAACTCTTTGAATTTTTCAAATGTTTTAGACTTATGTTTCATCAAGTAGATATATCCATATCTGCTCAAATCTTCTGTGAAGGTCAGAAAATGACGATACCCACCGTGAGCCTCAACACTCATTGGAACGCACACATCTGTATGTATTATTTCCAACAAGTCTGTTGCTCGCTCCATTGTTTCGAAGAACGGAGTCTTAGTCATCTTGCCCATGAGGCATGGTTCGCAAGCATCAAGTGATTCATAATCAGGTGATTCCAAAAGTCCACCAGCATGGAGTTTCTTCAAGCACTTTACACCAATATGACCTAAATGGCAGTGCCACATATAAGTTGCACTATCATTATTAACTTTGCATCTTTTGGCTTCAATATTATGAATATGTGTACCACTACGATCGAGATTCAGTAAACCATTTATATTGAGTGTATGACCATAGAAGGTTTTATTCATGTAAATAGAACAACAATTATTCTTTGACTTAAATGAATAACCGTATTACAATAAACATGATCCAATCATATGTATGATCAACGTAAACACCAAATAACATTTATTTTAGGTTCAACACTAATCCCGAAGGTAAAGGGAGTGTGCGATGGTGATCTTATCAACCTTGGAACCACTTCCAACTCACATCATCACCTCGCCCTTAACTAGTCTCTGTTTATTTTGCAACTCCCGTTTCGAGTTACTACTCTTAGCAACTGAACCAGTATCAAATACTGAGGGGTTGCTATAAACACTAGTAAAGTACACATCAATAACATGTATGTTCACTTTTCCATCCTTCTTATCCGCCAAGTATCTAGGGCAGTTCCACTTCCAGTGACCATTTCCTTTGTAGTAGAAGCACTCAGTTTCAGGCTTGGGTCTAGCTTTGGGCTTCTTCATGGGAGTGGCAACTTGCTTGCCATTTTTCTTGAAGTTCCCTTTCTTTCCCTTGCCCTTTTACTTGAAACTAGTGGTCTTGTCAACCATCAACACTTGATGCTTTTCTTGATTTCTACCTTCGCTGATTTCAGCATCACGAAGAGCTCGGGAATTGTCTTGTTCATCCATTGCATATTATAGTTCATCACGAAGTTCTAGTAACTCAGTGATAGTGACTAGAGAACTTTGTCAAGATTAACTCCCACTTGATTCAAGCGATTGTAGTACTCAGACATTCTGAGCACATGCTGATTGGTTGAGCTATTCTCCTCCATCTTGTAGGCAAAATACTTGTCATAGGTCTCATACCTCTCGACTCGGTCATGAGTATGAAATAAAATTTCCAGCTCTTGGAACATCTCATATGCTTTGTGTCGTTCAAAATGTTTTCGAAGTCCCGGTTCTAAGCCGTAAAGCATGGTGCACAAAACTATCAAGTACTCATCATACTCAGCTTGCCAAACATTCATAACTGAAGGAAATATGCCCTAGAGGTAATAATAAATTTATTATTTATTTCCTTATATCATGATAAATGTTTATTATTCATGCTAGAATTGTATTAACAGGAAACATAATACATGTGTGAATATATAGACGAACAGTATGTCACTAGTATGCCTCTACTTGACTAGCTCATTGATCAGAGATGGTTAAGTTTCCTAACCATAGACAAAGTGTTGTCATTTGATTAATGAGATCACATCATTATGAGAATGATGTGATTGACTTGACCCATTCTGTTAGCTTAGCACACGATCGTTTAGTATTCTGCTATTTCTTTCTTCATGACTTATACATGTTCCTATGACTATGAGATTATGCAACTCCCGTTTACCGGAGGAACACTTTGTGTGCTACCAAACGTCACAACGTAACTGGGTGATTATAAAGGTGCTCTACAGGTGTCTCAGAAGGTACTTGTTGGGTTGGCGTATTTCGAGATTAGGATTTGTCACTCCGATTGTCGGAGAGGTATCTCTGGGCCCTCTCGGTAATGCACATCACTTAAGCCTTGCAAGAATTGCAACTAATGAGTTAGTTGCGGGATGATGTATTACAGAACGAGTAAAGAGACTTGCCGGTAACGAGATTGAACTAGGTATTGAGATACCGATGATCGAATCTCGGGCAAGTAACATACCGATGACAAAGGGAACAACGTATGTTGTTATGTGGTTTGACCAATAAAGATCTTCGTAGAATATGTGGGTGCCAATATGAACATCCAGGTTCCGCTATTGGTTATTGACCGAAGACATGTCTCGGTCATGTCTACATAGTTCTCGAACCCGTAGGGTCCGCACGCTTAACGTTTCGATGACGGTTATATTATGAGTTTATATGTTTTGATGTACCGAAGGTTGTTTGGAGTCCCGGATGTGATCCCGGACATGACGAGGAGTCTTGAAATGGTCGATACATGAAGATTGATATATTGGAAGCCTATGTTTGGATATCGGAAGTGTTCCGGGTGAAATCGGGATTTTACCGGAGTACCGGGAGGTTACTGGAACCCCCGGGGGGCTTATTGGGCCTACATGGGCCTTAGTGGAAATAGAGGGCAGCAAGGGGAGTATGGGGCACGCCCCCCCAAGGCCCAAACCGAATTGGTTTAGGGCAAGGGGGGCCGGCCCCCTCTTTCCTTCTCCCCCTCTCCCTTTCCTTCCCCCTCTCATACTCCTACTAGGAATAGGAGTCCTACTCCTAGTGGGAGTAGGACTCCCCCTTGGTGCGTCTCTCCCTGGCCGGCCGCCTCCTCCCCTTGCTCCTTTATATACGGGGGTAGTGGGCACCCCATAGACACAAAAATTGATCGTTTGATCTTTTAGCCGTGTGCGGTGCCCCCCTCCACCATAGTCCACCTCGATAATACTGTAGCGGTGCTTAGGCGAAGCCCTGCGTCGGTAGAACATCATCATCGTCACCACGCCGTCGTGCAGACAAAACTCTCCCTCAACACTCGGCTGGATTAGAGTTTGAGGGACGTCATCAGGCTGAACGTGTACTGAACTCGGAGGTGCCGTATGTTTGGTACTTGATCGGTCGGATCGTGAAGACGTACGACTACATCAACCACGTTGTGCTAATGCTTCCGCTTTCGGTCTACGAGGGTACATGGACAACACTCTCCCCTCTCGTTGCTATGCATCACCATGATCTTGCGTGTGCGTAGGAATATTTTTGAAATTACTACGTTCCCCAACAGTGGTATCAGAGCCTGGTTTTATGCGTAGATGTCATATGCACGAGTAGAACAGAAGTGAGTTGTGGGCGATATAAGTCATACTGCTTACCAGCATGTCATACTTTGGTTCGGCGGTATTGTTGGATGAAGCGGCCCAGACCGACATTACGCATACGCTTACACGAGACTGGTTCTACCGACGTGCTTTGCACACAGGTGGCTGGCGGGTGTCAGTTTCTCCAACTTTAGTTGAACCGAGTGTGGCTACGCCCGGTCCTTGAGAAGGTTGAAATAACACCAACTTGACAAACTATCATTGTGGTTTTTATGCGTAGGTAAGAACGGTTCTTGCTAAGCCCGTAGCAGCCACGTAAAATTTACAACAACAAAGTAGAGGACGTCTAACTTGTTTTTGCAGGGCATGTTGTGATGTGATATGGTCAAGACATGATGCTAAATTTTATTGTATGAGATGATCATGTTTTGTAACCGAGTTATCGGCAACTGGCAGGAGCCATATAGTTGTCGCTTTATTGTATGCAATGCAATCGCCCTGTAATGCTTTACTTTATCACTAAGCGGTAGCGATAGTCGTAGAAGCATAAGATTGGCGAGACGACAATGATGCTACGATGGAGATCAAGGTGTCGCACCGATGATGATGGTGATCATGATGGTGCTTCGGAGATGGAGATCACAAGCACAAGATGATGATGGCCATATCATATCACTTATATTGATTGCATGTGATGTTTATCTTTTATGCATCTTATCTTACTTGGATTGACGGTAGCATTATAAGATGATCCCTCACTAAATTATCAAAGTATAAGTGTTCTCCCTGAGTATGCACCATTGCGAAAGTTCTTCGTGCTGAGACACCACGTGATGATCGGGTGTGACAGGCTCTACGTTCAAATACAACGGGTGCAAAACAGTTGCACATGCGGAATACTCAGGTTAAACTTGACGAGCCTAGCATATAACATATATGGCCTCGGAACACGGAGACCGAAAGGTCGACCGTGAATCATATAGTAGATATGATCAATAGTGATGTTCACCATTGAAACTACTCCATCTCACGTGATGATCGGACATGGTTTAGTTGATATGGATCACGTAATCACTTAGAGGATTAGAGGGATGTCTATCTAAGTGGGAGTTCTTAAATAATATGATTACTTAAATTTATCATGAACTTAGTACCTGATAGTATCTTGCTTGTCTATGTTGATTGTAGATAGAAGGCCTGTGTTGTTGTTCCGTTGAATTTTAATGCATTCCTTGAGAAAGCAAAGTTGAAAGATGATGGTAGCAATTACACAGACTGGGTCCGTAACTTGAGTATTATCCTCATTGCTGCTCAGAAGAATTACGTCCTGGAAGCACCGCTAGGTGTACCACCTGCACCAGCAACTACAAACATTATGAATGTCTGGCAGACACGTGTTGATGACTACTCGATAGTTCAGTGTGCCATGCTTTACAGCTTAGAACCGGGACTTCAACGACATTTTGAACGTCATGGAGCATATGAGATGTTCCAGGAGTTGAAGTTAATATTTCAAAAGAATGCCCAGATTGAGAGATATGAGGTCTCCAATAAGTTCTACAGCTGCAAGATGGAGGAGAATAGTTCTATCAGTGAGCATATACTCAAGATGTCTGGATACTGCAATCACTTGATTCAACTGGGAGTTAATCTTCTGGATGATAGCGTCATTGACAGAATTCTCCAATCACTGCCACCAAGCTACAAGAGCTTTGTGATGAACTAGAATATGCAAGGGATGGATAAGACAATTCCCGAGCTCTTCGCAATGCTAAAGGCAGCGGAGGTAGAAATCAAGAAGGAGCATCAAGTGTTGATGGTCAATAAGACCACCAGTTTCAAGAAAAAGGGTAAAGGGAAGAAGAAGGGGGACTTCAAGAAGAACAGCAAGCAAGTTGCTGCTCAGGAGAAGAAACCCAAGTCTGGACCTAAGCCTGAGACTGAGTGCTTCTACTGCAAGCAGACTGGTCACTGGAAGCAGAATTGCCCCAAGTATTTGGCGGATAAGAAGGATGGCAAGGTGAACAAAGGTATATGTGATATACATGTTATTGATGTGTACCTTACTAATGCTCGCAGTAGCACCTAGGTATTTGATACTGGTTCTGTTGCTAATATCTGCAACTCGAAATAGGGGCTACGGATTAAGCAAAGATTGGCTAAGGACGAGGTGACGATGCGCGTGGGAAATGGTTCCAAAGTCGATGTGATCGCGGTCGGCACGCTACCTCTACATCTACCTTCGGGATTAGTATTAGACCTAAATAATTGTTATTTGGTGCCAGTGTTGAGCATGAACATTATATCTGGATCTTGTTTGATGCGAGACGGTTATTCATTTAAATCAGAGAATAATGGTTGTTCTATTTATGTGAGTAATATCTTTTATGGTCATGCACCCTTGAAGAGTGGTCTATTTTTGCTAAATCTCGATAGTGGTGATACACATATTCATAATATTGAAGCCAAAAGATGTAGAGTTGATAATGATAGTGCAACTTATTTGTGGCACTGCCGTTTAGGTCATATCGGAGTAAAGTGCATGAAGAAACTCCATACTGATGGATTTTTGGAACCACTTGATTATGAATCACTTGATACTTACGAACCGTGCCTCATGGGCAAGATGACAAAAACACCGTTCTCCGGAACTATGGAGAGAGCAACAGATTTGTTGGAGATCATACATACAGATGTATGTGGTCCGATGAATGTTGAGGCTCGTGGTGGATATCGTTATTTTCTCACCTTCACAGATGATTTAAGCAGATATGGGTATATCTACTTAATGAAACATAAGTCTGAAACATTTGAAAAGTTCAAAGAATTTCAGAGTGAAGTTGAAAATCATCGTAACAAGAAAATAAAGTTTCTATAATCTGATCGTGGAGGAGAATATTTGAGTTATGAGTTTGGTCTTCATCTGAAACAATGCGGAATAGTTTCGCAACTCACGCCACCCGGAACACAAGAATGTAATGGTGTGTCCGAACGTCGTAATCGTACTTTACTAGATATGGTGCGATCTATGATGTCTCTTACTGATTTACCACTATCGTTTTGGGGTTATGCTTTAGAGACGGACGCATTCACCTTAAATAGGGCACCATCGAAATCTGTTGAGACGATGTCTTATGAACTATGGTTTGGTAAGAAACCAAAGTTGTCATTTCTGAAAGTTTGGGGCTGCGATGCTTATGTGAAAAAGCTTCAACCTGATAAGCTCGAACCCAAATCGGAGAAATGTGTCTTCATGGGATACCCAAAGGAGACTGTTGGGTACACCTTCTATCACAGATCCGAAGGCAAGACTTCTGTTGCTAAATTCGGAGTTTTTCTAGAGAAGGAGTTTCTCTCAAAAGAAGTGAGTGGGAGGAAAGTAGAACTTGATGAGGTAACTGTACCTGCTCCCTTATTGGAAAGTAGTTCATCACAGAAAACGGTTTCTGCAACACCTACACCAATTAGTGAGGAAGTTAATGATGATGATCATGAAACTTTAGATCAAGTTGTTACTAAACCTCGTAGGTCAACCAGAGTAAGATCCGCACTAGAGTGGTATGGTAATCCTGTTCTGGAAGTTGTGTTACTAGACCATGACGAACCTACAAACTATGAAGAAGCGATGGTGAGCCTAGATTCCGCCAAATGGCTTGAGGCCATGAAATCTGAGATGGGATCCATGTATGAGAACAAAGTGTGGGCTTTGGTTTACTTGCCCGTTGGTCGGCAAGCAATTGAGAATAAATGGATCTTCAAGAAGAAGACTGACGCTGACGGTAATGTTACTGTCTATAAAGCTCGACTTGTTGCAAAAGGTTTTCGACAAGTTCAAGGGATTGACTATGATGAGACCTTCTCACCCGTAGCGATGCTTAAGTCTGTCCAAATCATGTTAGCAATTGCCGCATTTTATGATTATGAAATTTGGCAAATGGATGTCAAAACTGCATTCCTGAATGGATTTCTGGAAGAAGAGTTGTATATGAAGCAACCAGAAGGTTTTGTCGATCCAAAGGGAGTTAACAAAGTGTGCAAGCTCCAGCTATCCATTTATGGACTGGTGCAAGCCTCTCGGAGTTGGAATAGACGCTTTGATAGTGTGATCAAAGCATTTGGTTTTATACAGACTTTTGGAGAAGCCTGTATTTACAAGAAAGTGAGTGGGAGCTCTGTAGCATTTCTAATATTATATGTGGATGACATATTGTTGATTAGAAATGATATAGAATTTCTGGATAGCATAAAGGGGTACTTGAATAAGAGTTTTTCAATGAAAGACCTCGGTGAAGCTGCTTATATATTGGGCATCAAGATATATAGAGATAGATCAAGACGCTTAATTGGACTTTCACAAAGCACATACCTTGACAAAGTTTTGAAGAAGTTCAAAATGGATCAAGCAAAGAAGGGGTTCTTGCCCGTGGTACATGGTGTGAAGTTGAGTAAGACTCAATGCCCGACCACTGCAGAAGATAGAGGGAAAATGAAAGGTGTTCCCTATGCTTTAGCCATAGGCTCTATCATGTATGCAATGCTGTGTACCAAACCTGATGTGTGCCTTGCTATAAGTCTAGCAGGGAGGTATCAAAGTAATCCAGGAGTGGATCACTGGACAGCGGTCAAGAACATCCTGTAATACCTAAAAAGGACTAGGGATATGTTTCTCGTTTATGGAGGTGACAAAGAGCCCATCATAAACGATTACGTTGATCCAAGCTTTGACACTGATCCGGACGATTCTAAATTGCAAACCGGATACGTGTTTACATTGAACGGTGGAGCTGTCAGTTGGTGCAGTTCTAAACAAAGCGTTGTGGTGGGATCTACATGTGAAGCGGAGTACATTGCTGCTTCGGAAGCAGCAAATGAAGGAATCTGGATGAAGGATTTCATATCCGATCTAGGTGTCATACCTAGTGCATCGGGTCCAATGAAAATCTTTTGTGATAATACTGGTGCAATTGCCTTGGCGAAGGAATCCAGATTTCACAAGAGAACCAAGCACATCGAGAGACGCTTCAATTCCATCCGGGATTTAGTCCAGGTGGGAGACATAGAAATTTGCAAGATACATACGGATCTGAATGTTGCAGACCCGTTGACTAAGCCTCTTGCACGAGCAAAATATGATCACCACCAAGGCTCCATGGGTGTTAGAATCATTACTGTGTAATCTAGATTATTAACTCTAGTGCAAGTGGGAGACTGAAGGAAATATGCCCTGGAGGCAATAATAAAGTTATTATTTATTTCCTTATATCATGATAAATGTTTATTATTCATGCTAGAATTGGATTAATAGGAAACATAATACATGTGTGAATACATAGACAAACAGTATGTCACTAGTATGCCTCTACTTGACTAGCTCATTGATCAGAGATGGTTAAGTTTCCTAACCATAGACAAAGTGTTGTCATTTGATTAATGAGATCACATCATTATGAGAATGATGTGATTGACTTGACCCATTCCGTTAGCTTAGCACACGATCGTTTAGTATTCTACTATTGCTTTCTTCATGACTTATACATGTTCCTATGACTATGAGATTATGCAACTCCCGTTTACCGGAGGAACACTTTGTGTGCTACCAAACGTCACAACGTAACTGGGTGATTATAAAGGTGCTCTACAGGTGTCTCCGAAGGTACTTGTTGGGCTGGCGTATTTTGAGATTAGGACTTGTCACTCTGATTGTCGGAGAGGTATCTCTGGGCCCTCTCGGTAATGCACATCACTTAAGCCTTGTAAGAATTGCAACTAATGAGTTAGTTGTGGGATGATGTATTACAGAATGAGTAAAGAGACTTGCCGGTAACGAGATTAAACTAGGTATTGAGATACCGATGATCGAATCTCGGGCAAGTAACATAACGATGACAAAGGAAACAACGTATGTTGTTATGCGGTTTGACCGATAAAGATCTTCATAGAATATGTGGGAGCCAATATGAACACCTAGGTTCCGCTATTGGTTATTGACCGGAGACATGTCTCGGTCATGTCTACATAGTTCTCGAACCCGTAGGGTCCGCACGCTTAATGTTTCGATGACGGTTATATTATGAGTTTATATGTTTTGATGTACTGAAGGTTGTTCGGAGTCCCGTATGTGATCCCGGACATGACGAGGAGTCTCGAAATGGTCGAGACATGAAGATTGATATATTGGAAGCCTATGTTTGGATATCGGAAGTGTTCCGGGTGAAATCGGGATTTTACCGGAGTACCGGGAGGTTACCGGAACCCCCCGGGGGCTTAATGGGCCTACATGGGCCTTAGTGGAAATAGAGGGCAGCAAGGGGAGTATGGGGCGCCCCCCCCCCAAGGCCCAAACCGAATTGGTTTAGGGCAAGGGGGCCGGCCCCCTCTTTTCTTCTCCCCCTCTCCCTTTCCTTCCCCCTCTCCTACTCCTACTAGGAATAGGAGGAGTCCTACTCCTAGTGGGAGCAGGACTCCCCCTTGGCGCGCCTCTCCCTGACCGGCCGCCTCCTCCCCTTGCTCCTTTATATACGGTGGCAGGGGCACCCCATAGACACAACAATTGATCATTTGATCTTTTAGCCGTGTGCGGTGCCCCCCTCCACCATAGTCCACCTCGATAATACTGTAGCGGTGCTTAGGCGAAGCCCTGCGTCGGTAGAACATCATCATCGTCACCACGCCGTCGTGCTGACGAAACTCTCCCTCAACACTCGGCTGGATCGGAGTTCGAGGGACGTCATTGGGCTGAACGTGTGCTGAACTCGGAGGTGTCGTACGTTCAGTACTTGATCGGTCAGATCGTGAAGACGTATGACTACATCAACCGTGTTGTGCTAATGCTTCCGCTTTCGGTCTACGAGGGTACGTGGACAACACTCTCCCCTCTCGTTGCTATGCATCACCATGATCTTGCGTGTGCGTAGGAAGATTTTTGAAATTACTACGTTCCCCAACAATAACGTCTGCATCTGCTCCTGCAATAGGTCCATCACCTAGCAGTGCATCAAGAACATAATACTTCTGTGCGACAATGAGGATAATCCTTAGATCACGGAGCTAGTCCGCATCATTGCTACTAACATCTTTCAACATAGTCTTTCTCTAGGAACATATCATAAGTAAAACAGGGAAGCTATACGCGAGCAATTGATCTACAACATAGATATGCAAATACTATTAGGACTAAGGCCCCGTTTGGTAATAGAGTTTTTTCTAAGTATTCATAGAATACTACAGTTTTTAAAATATCACAGTTTTAATTCCTAAGAACTGTTTGGCTATTAGAGAAAACAGTGGTATTAAAACCACAGTATATTCAAAACCACAGTTTTTTCTCTCTCTAAAAAAAGAACTCTCGACCTCTTTTTTTAAAACTGAGCACACGAAAGAAACGCTGCATCGCTTGTCTTCTTCCTGCCTTTAAGCCACAGCCAGCATGCAAAGGAGAGATCAACGCGAGTATGCTGATCTTCATCCCCCTGCCTCCGCATGGCCGCATTGTTCCCGTTCCTGCTGCCTAGTGCCAGCCGAGAGGAACGAAAGTCCATTATAAATGGAGAGCGAAATTTTCTTGTTGCCCTGTCGTGAAGTTGGCCGGCACGCTGTCCTTGGTTAGCACAAGAGATCCAATCCAATACAATAGTTAATAGGGAAATTGCCTTGTTGCCCTGTCGTGAAGTTGGCCGGCACGCTGCCCTTGGTTAGCACAAGGGATCCAATCCAATACAACAGTCAACAGGAAAAGCTTGCAGCAGGTTATGGACAGGACAAATTCCATCTTCAATCTAGTTGAGGACAAGCCTGAGTCCACGCGGAGCCGCTGGTAGCTCCATGTCGTGTTCAACTGCCTTCTTCTAGCTTTGTGCATGGCAGTTGAGTGCATGCGGCTGGTTGTTATGCATGGCCGTTCAGTCATGCGGCTAGCTAGCTAGCACTGGCCGGGCGCATTGCAACTACTCAATACAGCTAGCTACCTAATTTACGTTGTTGCATATAATCGCTTGCCAAACAGGTCATTGTATTCTGAATACTTCAAAATACAATGGTATGTCAAAACTGCAGTATTGTGTACCTACATGCTAAAATAATGTGTTTTTTTGTTATTTTGGTTTTTACAATACTTCGCTACCAAACATAGCCTAAGTTCATGATAAATTTAAGTTCAATTAATCATATTACTTAAGAACTCCCACTTAGATAGACATCCCTCTAATCATCTAAGTGATCACGTGATCCATATCAACTAAACCATGTCCGATCATCACGTGAGATGGAGTAGCTTTCAATGGTGAAGATCACTATGTTGATCATATCTACTATATGATTCACGCTCGACCTTTCGGTCTCAGTGTTCCGAGGCCATATCTGCATATGCTAGGCTCATCAAGTTTAACCCAAGTATTCTATGTGTGCAAAACTGGCTTGCACCCGTTCTATGTGAACGTAGATCTTATCACACCCGATCATCACGTGGTGTCTCGGCACGACGAACTGTCGCAATGGTGCATACTTGATAACCCACAAGTATAGGGGATCACAACAGTCTTCGAGGGTAGAGTATTCAACCCAAATTTATTGATTCAACACAAGGGGAGCCAAAGAATATTCTCAAGTATTAGCAGCTGAGTTGTCAATTCAACCACACTTGGAAACTTAATATCTGCAGTGAAGTGTCTAGTAGCAAAGTAATATGATAGTAGTGGTAACGATAGCAAAAGTAACGGTAGCAAAAGTAATGTTTTTGGTATTTTGTAGTGATGATAACAATAGCAACGAAAAAGTAAATAAGAGAAGAACAATACATGGAAAGCTCGTAGGCAATGGATCGGTGATAGAGAATTATGCCGGATGCGGTTCATCATGTAACAGTCATAACCTAGGGTGACATAGAACTAGCTCCAATTCATCAATGTAATGTAGGCATGTATTCCGAATATAGTCATACGTGCTTATGGAAAAGAACTTGCATGACATCTTTTGTCCTACCCTCCCGTGGCAGCGGGGTCCTAGCGGAAACTAAGGGATATTAAGGCCTCCTTTTAATAGAGTACCAGACCAAAGCATTAACACATAGTGAATACATGAACTCCTCAAACTACGGTCATCACCGGAAGTGGTCCCGATTATTGTCACTTCGGGGTTGCCGGATCATAACACATAGTAGGTGACTATAGACTTGCAAGATATGATCAAGAACTCTCATATATTCATGAAAACATAATAGGTTCAGATCTGGAATCATGGCACTCGGGCCCTAGTGACAAGCATTAAGCATAGCAAAGTCATAGCAACATCAATCTCAGAACATAGTGGATACTAGGGATCAAACCCTAACAAAACTAACTCGATTACATGATAAATCTCATCCAACCCATCACCGTACAGCAAGCCTACGATGGAATTACTCACGCACGGCGGTAAGCATCATGAAATTGGTGATGGAGGATGGTTGATGATGACGATGGCGACGTATTCCCCTCTCCGGAGCCCCGAACAGACTCTAGATCATCCCTCCCGAGAGAGTTTAGGGCTTGGCGGCGGCTCCGTATCGTAAAACGGGATGAATTTTTCTCCCTGATTTTTTTCTCTCCGAACACGAATATATAGAGTTGGAGTTGAGGTCGGAGGAGCTCCAGGGGGGCCACGAGGTAGGGGGCATGCCCAGGGGGGCAGGCGCGCCCCCACCCTCGTGGCTAGGGTGTGGGCCCCCTGGCCTTGATCTTTTGCCAGTATTTTTTATTATTTCCAAAAATACGCTCCGTGGAGTTTCAGGTCATTCCGAGAACTTTTGTTTCTGCACATAAATAACACCATGGCAATTCTGCTGAAAACAGCGTCAGTCCAGGTTAGTTCCATTCAAATCACGCAAGTTAGAGTCCAAAATAAGGGCAAAAGTGTTTGGAAAAGTAGATACGACGGAGACGTATCAACTCCCCGAAGCTTAAACCTTTGCTTGTCCTCGAGCAATTCAGTTGACAAACTGAAAGTGATAAAGAAAAACTTTTACAAACTCTGTTTGCTCTTGTTGTTGTAAATATGTAAAGCCAGCATTCAAGTTTTCAGCAGAGATTATAAACTAACCATATTCACAATAACTCTTAGGTCTCATGTTTACCCATATCAATGGCATAATCAACTAGCGAGCAATAATAATAAATCTCGGATAACAACACTTTCTCAAAACAATCATAATATGATATAACAAGATGATATCTCGCTCTCCCTTTCTGAGACCACAAAACATAAATGCAGAGCACCTTTAAAGATCAAGGACTGACTAGACATTGTCATTCATGGTAAAAGAGATCCATTCAAGTCATACTCAATGTAAACTAACAGTAATGAATGAAAATGACAGTAGTGCTCTCCAATTGGTGCTTTTTAATAAGAGGATGATGACTCAACATGAAAGTAAATGGATAGGCCCTTCACAGAGGGAAGCAGGGATTTGTAGAGGTGCCAGAGCTCGGTTTTGAAATAGAGATGAATAATATTTTGAGCGGTATACTTTCATTGTCAACATAACAACCAAGAGATGGCGATATCTTCCATGCTACACACATTATAGGCGGTTCCCAAACAGAATGGTAAAGTTTATACTCCCCCTCCACCAACAAGCATAAATCCATGGCTTGCTCGAAACAACGAGTGCCTCCAACTAACAACATTCCTGGGGGAGTTTTGTTTGCAATTATTTTGATTTGAGTTGCATAAAGCATGGGACTGGGCATCCCGGTGACCAGCCATTTTCTTGTGAGTGAGGAGCGGAGTTCACTCCTCTTGAGAATAACCCGCCTAACATGGAATATACAAACAGCCCTAGTTGATACATGAGCTATTCGAGTATACAAAACATGATACTTATTTGAAGGTTTAGAGTTTGGCACATACAAATTTACTTGGAACAGCAGGTAGATACCGTATATAGGTAGGTATGGTGGACTCATATGGAATAACTTTGGGGTTTATGGGATTGGATGCACAAGCAGTATTCCCGCTTAGTACAGGTGAAGGCTAGAAAAAGACTGGGAAGCGACCAGCTAGAGAGCGACAACAGTCATGAATATGCATTAAAATTAATCAACACCGAATGCAAGCATGAGTAGGATATAATGCACCATGAACATAAATATCGTAGAGGCTATGTTGATTTTGTTTCAACTACATGTGTGAACATGTGCCAAGTCAAGCCACTCGAATCATTCAAAAGAGAATACCACCCTATCATACAACATCACAACCATTTTAATAGCATGTTGGCACGCAAGGTAAACCATTATAAGCTCCTAGCTAATTAAGCATGGCATAAGCAACTATAATCTCTAATTGTCATTGCAAACATGTTTATTCATAATAGGTTGAATCAGGAACGATGAACTAATCATATTTACAAAAACAAGAGAGGTCGAGCTCATACCAGCTTTTCTCATCTCAATCAGTCCATCATATATCGTCATAATTGCCTTTCACTTGCACGACCGAATGATGTGAATAATAATAATAGTGCACGTGCATTGGACTAAGCTCAAATCTACAAGCATTCAATAAAAAAGAGAAGACAAGGCAATATGGGCTCTTTTGTCAGACCAACAATAATGTATATAAGAGCCACTTCAACAATTTAATCATGATCTTCTCCTATCGACCCCCAAAGAAAAGAAAAGAAATAAAACTATATACACGGGAAAGCTCCCAACAAGCAAAAAGAAGAAAAAGAAATCTTTTTGGGTTTTCTTTTTAATTACTACTACAAGCATGGAAAGTAAACTAATTAAAAGCTACAACTAATTTTTTTTGGTTTTTCTTAAGGTTTATTAAACACACAAGAACAAAGCATAAAAAGGAAATAAACTAGCATGTATATTACAATGAAAAAGTATGAGCACCAACATCTAGCAATGAGTGTGTGGGTGCAGGAATAAGTGGAGGAGGGCCATCGTGGGCCCACGAGGCAGGGGGCGCGCCCAGGGGGGTAGGGCGCACCCTCCACCCTCGTGGCCAGGTGGATGCCCCCTGCTGTGTTCTTAGTGCCAAATATTCTCAAATATTTCAGAAAAAATCATATTTAAATTTCAGGGCATTTGGAGAACATTTATTTGTGGGGTATTTTTATATTGCACGGATAATTCAGATAGCAGACAGAAAATACTATTTTTATTTTATTTAATACAAATAACAGAAATTAAAAGGAGGGTACAGAGATTTGTGTTTTCTAAATTCATCCATCTCATGATCATCAAAAGGAATCCACTAGCAAGGTTGATTAGGTCTTGTTAACAAACCCATTCCGAATAACATGGAACCGTAGAAATTTTGAATAACACTAGGTTACCTCAACGGGGATATGGACATCCCCAACAATAATAATGTCATATTTCTTCTTGACAATAGGTAGAGGAAATTCAAAACCTCCAAAAATAATCGATGGATTTTTTCCAATAGAATTGATACTGTGGACTTGAGGTTGTTTCCTCGGAAAGTGTATCGTATGCTCATTACCATTAACATGAAAAGTGACATTGCCTTTGGTGCAATCAATAACAGCCCCCGCAGTATTCAAAAAGGGTCTTCCAAGAATTAGACATACTATCGTCCTCGGGAATATCAAGAATAACAAAGTCCGTTAAAATAGTAATGTTTGCAACCACAACAGGCACATCCTCACAAATACCGACATGTATAACAGTTGATTTATTAGCCATTTGCAAAGATATTTTAGTAGGTGTCAACCTATTCAAATCAAGTCTACGATATAAAGAGAGAGGCATAACACTAACACCGGCTCCAAGATCACATAAAGCAGTTTTAACATAGTTTCTTTTAATGGAGCATGGTATAGTTGGTACTCCTGGATCTCCTAGTTTCTTAGGTATTCCACCCTTAAAAGTATAATTAGCAAGCATGGTGGAAATTTTAGCTTCCGGTATCTTTCTTTTATTAGTGATAATTTCTTTCATATACTTAGCATAAGGATTCATTTTGATCATATCAGTTAATCGCATGCGCAAAAAGATAGGTCTAATCATTTCAGCAAAGAGCTCAAAATCCTCATGATCCTTTTTCTTGGATGGCTTAGGAGGAAAAGGCATGGGTTTCTGAACCCAAGGCTCTCTTTCCTTACCGTGTTTCCTAGCAACAAAGTCTCTTTTATCATAATGTTGATTCTTTGATTGTGGGTTATCAAGATCAACAACAGGTTCAATCTCTACATCATTATCATTGCTAGGTTGAGCATCAACATGAACATTATCATTAAAATTATCACTGGTTTCATTTTCATTACCAAATTGTGTTTCAGCATTAGAAATAGAGATATCATTGGGATTCTCAGGTATGTCAGCAATAGGTTCACTAGAAGCATGCAAAGTCCTACCATTTTTCTTTTTCTTCCTCTTAGAAGGACTAGGTGCATCTATATTATTTCTTTGAGAATCTTGCTCAATTCTCTTAGGGTGGCCTTCAGGATACAAAGGTTCCTGAGTCATTCTACCAGTTCTAGTAGCCACTCTAACAGCATAGTCATTATTCTTACTATTCAATTCATTGAGTAAATCATTTTGAGCTTTAAGTACTTATTCTACTTGAGTGGTAACCATAGAAGCATGTTTACTAATAAGTTTAAGTTCACCTTTAACATTAGCCTTATAATTACCCAAGTGTTCAAGCATATCAGCATTGCGTTTTAATTCTCCACCAACATAAGCATTGAAGTTTTCTTGCTTAACCATAAAGTCATCAAACTCATCCAAGCATGGGCTAGCAAACTTAGTAAATGGGATTTCATCTTTATCATAACTATAGAAAGAATTTACCTTTACTACCTGTGTCGGGCTATCAAGACCATATGTTTCTTCAATAGGCGGTAAATTAAGTGTAACATCCCAAATTTTCAATTTGGAATGTTATACATTAGATCATCATTGCATATCATATTTTATTTTTGCTTTTGGTTTGATCCTAGGAATTTCTACGCAACTCAAGGACCCACAGAGAGAGTTGGGGAATTCGTTATTTTCATATTTGAGTTTTCTCAAATTTTGGGAATAGGATCATTTGATTTTTATTATTTTATTATCAATTATTTCAATTACAAAAATATGAGATAGGGAATAAAATGACTTTCCCAAAATAAAGAAATATTGAGAATTTAATAATAAAATCAAATAAGATTTTATTTCGGAGTTTTCGTTATTTTATTTGAATTTAGGAAAAATGTGTGTTTTTCAAAATTGCATTTAGGCCCCAAATAAATGTTCACCTTGTGCGGCTTGGTTTTAGAAGCCCGGGAAAATTTATTTCGGGATTTTTGGAGTCCGTTTAGTATTTCTTTTTATTTTTCTTCTACGCGTAATTATTTTAAAAAAAGGGCAACCGACCTAACCGGGCCGTGTCTGCCCGGGACTCTCGCCCGGCAGGCTTTATAAGCCGGGGCGCCCGAGGCCGAAGCCAGCCCAGCTGCCGCCCCCAAACCCTAGCTGCGCCGCCCACCCGCGCCGCCGCCGCCCGCTGCCTCGCTGACCCGCCGCCCGAGGTCGCCTCGAAATTCGTGCCGCCATTTTTTTTTTGAAAAACCGGTCGGTTTTTCCGTTGGTTTTTTTAGTTTCGTTTTTTCAAAATAGATCGGTTTTTCCAATTTATTTATTTAGCGAGTGTTCGTTCGTTCGTTCTAGCAAACGTTCATCGTTTTTCTTTTTCTCGGATTAAATCCACGATTTTTTTTATCGCGATTTCTGATCCGATTTTCGTTTTAGTATAACTTTTCGCTCGTTTATCGGAATCAGGCGATTCAAGCACCTGGAGTTTCGTCTCGGAACCCTCTATCCGTTTAACCAACTTAAACAAGTTTTTGCTACTGTAAAACCTGACTTAGATCCAGATTAGTAGAACAAAGTTGTTTTCTTTCGCTGTTTTCGTTGCTTCGTTCGATTTGATTCTTTTTGCAAATCGGGGTTCTTAAGTTGAACTTTCTGGTTAGTTCTCTTGTTTGAATTTTACCTGTGCATTAGATGAGTACTTATTGTATGTTTGTTGTTTGTCTGTGATAGAATACCCGGAGTGCGCCGCCTATTACTTCGAATCGCTAGGTTTCGCGGATCATCAGCAAGGCAAGTAACACTTTGATCATACCTTTTCTACTACCTGGTTTTATTGCATTAGATCAATCCTCAAACATTGCATGATTAGGATCTAATTAAATTGTGGGATGGGAAGTAGTTGAGGTAGTACTTATCACCTGTTATATATCAAACCTTTGGAGTTACTTCTACGTTTGCCATTATGCCATGCTATGCTAGTAGACGTGGATTGGGTGAGTGATATCCATGACAGATGTGAGTTTGTTAATTAATGGTTTATCTAAGGTGGCAACTTAAACACACATCTGGGTGGATTGAGGTACCTGGGTATTCCAGGATTGCCTGTTTTTCTTTATGGACCGCCACCCAGGCTCAAAGGGATCGTGAGGCTATTCATACTAGAAACTTCCGTGTGCAGCCACAAGCTATTATGGGCTCTATCATAGTTGACTAAGTCGTGCGAACTCTTACAGTGGTAGACTAGCAGATGTAGGGGATGTAGGTGGTACGGTCTACCCGATCGTAAGGTGCTAGCGCTTCTGAAATACTATGTCTCGATCATCCGTCTTCTCAAACACCATGTAGTGCGAGAAACCAAACGGAGGCGATCGAGTCTTGTGGGGAAAGTGTGCAAACCTCTGCAGAGTGTATTAAACTAATCATGGTTAGCCGTGTCCCCGGTTATGGACAACTTGAGTATCTAGTACTTGGATTATCATGTGAATCTCAACATGTTACTCTAAATTAATTTTGTTGGGTTTTGTTAATGGTGATGTTTAATTGGGATTGAGGATGCTGTCAACCATTCTCAATGTTTAACAACTACCATGATAGTTAAATAAAATTTATTCCTTTGAAGTAGGGAAAAATTGGCTTTACGCAAAACTGTAACCATAGAGCTTTCCACTAGCCAAATATGCATATAGTATAGTTATTTCATTCCATTACTCTCTATGTGTTACATTGCTAGCATATTCCTTGTGCTGACCCGTTTTCGGGCTGCAACGTTAATGTTGCAGACTTTTGAGACGACGATTAAGGAGTTTTTAGGTCGTGGTTCTATACTCAATGATGTCGTTGGAGTTGATGGACTCACTTATCTTCCAAGCCTTCCGCTGTTATCGTTATTAGATGGCCTTAAGCCATATTTATTGTAATAAGATCTCTATGGAGACATTCAATGTAATAAGTGTGTGATTGCTACTCTGTTATAAATCCTCCGAGTACTGTTTGGTGTCAGCATTACTGATCCAGGAATGACACCGGAGCACAGAGATCAGACTGTTTTAGGTCTGGTCGCTACAGAGATGGTATCAGAGCACACGCTGACTGTAGGACACGACCACTAAGGTAAAGACCTAGATCACTATTCACCCTTTTCTCTTCTGACTCCTCATCTTTTCTACTCTTTAGGATGGCGGATGCAAGGAACAAGTTCACGCAACCGGATGAAGATACACCCTTTGGACGTCACTTGAAGGAAGTCACGAGATACCTGAACATAGGAGTACCAAGCTTCACCGGAACCTACAACGCCACTTTACCTGAAGAAGAGCGCTAGATGATTCAAGTTCAAGTTCCAGGAAGGACGTTCATGCCAGTCACTGAGCCCATAGAGTTTTCTTTTGATGCACCAACTTGGAATCTAGGAAAGAGCATGGCAGCTCACATCGCCATGGGACGCATTGGAGAAGTCTACCGCAATGATCTCAAGGGTACTATCTACCAGATTTGTGGGCGCCGAGATGAGCACTGGGAGATGATCAGCACCAGAAAGGATAGATCAGTTGCAGCTTTTATCCAGGAGTTAAACCAGCACATTCGACGACAGGAGAACCAGATGTGCGCCGACATGATAGACCTGAAGAAGGCAAGGACAAGGATCAAGGAACTGGAGGAAGAACTCAAGGCTACACGTGAAGATTATGAAGAAGAGATTGAAGTATTGGTGGACAAGAATTCTGACCTAACAAAGAATATCGGGATATTTATGGGAGGCCCTACACCGGTAGATGAAGACGAAGAACCCAAGGAGATTCGCCCGGAAGACTACATCATCATCGACGACACCGACTCGGATCCAGATGATAGCGATGAAGACTATGTTGATGAAGCCGGAGCAGATATCATGGAGTCTGCAACTGAAGAATATTTCTAGTAGACCACCTCACAAGTAGTAGTAGTCCACCATGTAAATATAGTAGTCCGAGCACTTTTGCGATAGTTAGATCGATTGTATGCCCTTGTTTGATTGAATGAAGTGAATTGTTTGATTTTGCCTCATGTGCATATGGGTAGTGTTTTCTCTTTAGACCCCCTCTATTCTTACATCTCATCTTTTCTAAACCCTCAGATGCCTCCAAGACGTGATCCTGGATTTACCTTTCCACCGGAGCTCACCCAGTTGATCCAGCAGCAGAACACATTGATGCAGTTGCTAGTCCAGAATTAGAACCAGGGGAACAACAACAACCCACCACCACCACCACCTGTTGATCATTTAGCCCATTTTCTTAGGCTGAACCCGCCGGTGTTTTCCAGTAGCACCGAGCCAATAGTAGCAGATGATTGGCTCCGCAAGACCGCAAGAGAGTTGACCACAGCAGGATGCATAGATGCGGAGAAGGTGAAGTTTGCCGCACATCAGCTTGAAGGACCCGCAGCATCATGGTGGGAGAATTTCACAGCCACTTTCCCTGTTGACACTGTCACATGGGACCAGTTTCAGTAGGCTTTTCGCACTGCCCATGTTTCAGCAGGAGCTATGGCCATGAAGAAGCGAGAGTTTTGCAACTTGCGCCAAGGAGGACGGACAGTTGGCCAGTATGTGGAGGACTTTAGTAAGCTAGCACGTTATGCCCTAGATGACGTTGCTACGGATGCAACTAAGCAGGAGAAGTTTCTGGAAGGACTGAATGATGAGTTGAGCATGCAGTTGATGGTGGCAACCTTCAACAACTACCAGGAGTTGGTAGATCATGCTCTTATGTTTGAAGGGAAGCAGCAGCAAATTGAAAGTCGCAAGAGGAAGTATGCACAAGGAAAGTACAATTCAGGAGTTTAGCAGAAGCCACGTTTTACCCCTAGACCGGGAGGACATTTTCAGCATACCCATGGAGGAGGTAGCTCGCACAATCACAATGGCCCCAGGAATGGTAATGGTAATGGAGGAAGCAACGGCCAGAACCGCACCAACCCATCAACCCCAGCCAAGAAAGACCTGAGCCAAGTCACTTGCTTTAAATGCCAGAAGACCGGACATTGTGCCAATGAATGTCCTGAATCACAAAATGGAAATGGCAATGGAAGCTCTGGGAAGAAGTCAAACCCTTTCAACAAGGGACAGGTGAACCACCTTAGCGTGGAGGAGGTTTAAGAGCAGCCAGATGTAGTAATCGGTAAGTTTTTGGTTAAGTCATTTACTGCACTCGTTCTTTTCGATACTGGTGCATCGCATTCATACATATCAAGGGGATTTGTGGATAAGTATAAAATTCCAACCCAAGCCCTTAGGTCACCCATGTTAGTAACCTCGCCTGGAGCAGAATATATGGCTAGTCTATGGTGTGATCGGTTACCATTAAGGATTGGTAACTATGTTTTTCCCTCAGACCTAATAGTATTGGAATCCCAAGGATTGGATGTGATATTAGGCATGGATTGGTTATCCAAGTATGAAGGGAATATTGAATGTGCTAGTAAGTCAATTTTTCTTACCACCCCAGAAGGGAGAAGGATCAAGTATGTATCCCGGCATGTGCCAAAAGGGACTCAAGTAAATTGCTTAACAGGAGTTGTGCAGGAGGAAGTACCAGTGGTAAAGGAATTCCCTAATGTATTTCCAGAGCAGTTGCCAGGCATGCCACCAGATAGAGACATTGAGTTTTCGATTGAGCTATTGCCAGGCACAGGACCAATATGGAAGAGACCATACAGGATGCCTGCAAAGGATTTGGTGGAAATTAAGAAGTAGATTAAAGAGTTACTGGATAAAGGTTATATTCGCCCAAGTTCTTCACCTTGGGGATCGCCAGTACTTCTAGTGGAGAAGAAGGATGGATCGTTAAGAATGGTTGTCGATTATCAAGGATTGAATGAAGTAACAATCAAGAACAAGTACCCACTACCAATGATCAATGATCTGTTTGATCGATTGCAAGGAGCTAAGGTATTTTCCAAGATCGATCTGCGATCAGGATACCACCAGTTGAAGATTCGAGAACAGGATATTCCTAAGACAACTTTTACCACCAGGTTGAGTTTTGGTTGAAGGAAGTAGGATTCCTCAGACACGTTATATCCGAAGAAGGAATAGCAGTTGATCCCACTAAAGTTGATACCGTGACCAAATGGGAAGCACCAACCACGGTTGGAGAGATACTGAGTTTTCTTGGACTCGCAGGATACTACCGGAGATTTATTGAGAATTTCTCAAAGATTGCGAAGCCTATGACGGAGTTGTTGAAGAAAGATACCAAGTTCATATGGACGGAGGAATGTGAGGCTAGTTTCCAGGAGTTGAAGAAACGTTTGGTTACTTCACCAGTGTTAATTTTGCCAGACTAGACCAAGGATTATGAGGTGTATTGCGACGCTTCACGTCGAGGACTTGGAGCAGTGCTTATGCAGGAAGGGAGAGTTGTTTCATATGCCTCAAGACAACTGAAACCTCATGAGTTGAATTATGCTACGCATGATTTGGAATTAGCAGCCGTAGTGCATGCATTGAAAACATGGAGACATTTCCTCATTGGAAACCATTGTGAGGTGTACACGGATCATAAGAGTTTGAAATACATTTTCACACAGAAGGAGTTAAACCTCAGACAAAGGAGATGATTGGAGCTCATCAAGGATTATGATATGAGATTGCATTACGATCCCGGAAAGGCTAATGTAGTAGCTGACGCATTAAGCCGTAAGAGCCATGTCAATACATTAATGACGGGAGAAATCCCAAGGGAGTTAGCCAAAAATCTTCGAGAGTTATGTTTGGAAATAGTTCCGAGAGGCTATGTAGCAGCATTGGAGATTCAGTCAACTTTGATGGATAGAATCAGAGAAGCTCAGAAGACTAACAAGGAGATTGCCTCTATAAAGGAGAAAATAAGCGAAGGAAAGGCTAAAGGATTTCGTGAGGATGAGCACGACACCCTATGGTATGAAGACCATGTTTATGTGCCCAATGACCAGGAGATTAGGAAGCTAATTCTGCAAGAGGCACACGATTCACCATATTCGATTCACCCAGGAAATACCAAGATGTATTTGGATTTGAAGGATATTTTCTGGTGGACCCGAATGAAGAAGGATATTGCGGAGTATGTAGCAGTTTGTGATGTATGTCAGAGAGTAAAGGCAGAGCATCAGAAGCTAGCAGGATTGCTACAGCCATTGCCGATACCCGAATGGAAGTGGGATAAGTTAGGCATGGATTTTATCACGGGATTACCCAGGACTCGTTCAGGCTATGACTCGATTTGCGTTGTAGTTGATCGGTTGACGAAAGTAGCTCATTTCATCCCGGTAAATACCACTTACACCAGTGCTAAGTTGGCAAAGATATACATGACCAGGATCGTATGTCTGCATGGAGTTCCGAGGAGTATCGTATCAGATAGAGGAACCCAGTTTACCTCAAAGTTCTGGAAGAAGTTGCATGAAACTTTGGGTACCAGGCTAGAATTCAGTACAGCTTTTCATCCACAGACAGATGGACAGACCGAGAGAGTCAATCAGATTTTGGAGGATATGCTGAGAGCTTGTGCGCTAGATTATGGATCTAGTTGGGACGACAATTTGCCATATGCAGAGTTCTCTTACAACAACAGTTACCAAACTAGTTTAAAGATGGCCCCTTTCGAAGCTTTGTACGGAAGGAGGTGCAGGACACCGTAGTCGTGGGACGAAGTTGGAGACCGCCAGTTGTTTGGGCCTGATTTGATTAAAGAGTCTCAACAGAAGGTGAAATTGATTCGCAATAGGCTCAAGGTAGCTCAGTCCAGACAGAAGAGTTATGCAGATTCTAAACGCAAGGAGACTGTTTACGAAGTTGGAGATAGATCTTATCTTCGAGTATCCCCACTTCGGGGAACAAAGCGTTTTGGGGTTAAAGGAAAGTTAGCGCCACGATTTGTAGGACCATATCGAGTTTTGGAGCATATGGGAGAAGTGGCATACAAGTTGAAATTGCCCGAAGGATTGTCTGGAGTTCATGATGTGTTCCACGTTTCTCAGTTGAAGAAGTGTCACGCGGAGATGGCTGACATACCCTTGAGAGACACAGTGCCATTGGAAACAATTCAGTTGGATAATGATTTGCAGCAAGGTTATCAAGTTTTGCAAAGTTCAGTGGAGCCACCACACGGAGGATGAAGCCACCTGGGAACAAGAGGAAGATTTGCTCAATGACCACCCTCACCTATTTTCTAGCCAACCCGAATCTCGAGGGTGAGATTCATCTTAAGGGGGTAGGTTTGTAACATCCCAAATTTTCAATTTGGAATGTTATACATTAGATCATCATTGCATATCATATTTTATTTTCGCTTTTGGTTTGATCCTAGGAATTTCTACGCAACTCAAGGACCCACGGAGAGAGTTGGGGAATTCATTATTTTCATATTTGAGTTTTCTCAAATTTTGGGAATAGGATCATTTGATTTTAATTATTTTATCATCAATTATTTCTATTACAAAAATATGAGAGAGGGAATAAAATGACTTTCCCAAAATAAAGAAATATTGAGGATTTAATAATAAAATCAAATAAGATTTTATTTCGGAGTTTTCGTTATCTTATTTGAATTTAGAAAAAATGTGCGTTTTTCACAATTGCATTTAGGCCCCAAATAAATGTTCACCTTGTGCGGCTTGATTTTAGAAGCCCGGGAGAATTTATTTCGGGATTTTTGGAGTCCGTTTAGTATTTCTTTTTATTTTTCTTCTGCACGTAATTATTAAAAAAAAGGGCAACCGACCTAACCGGGCCGTGTCCGCCCGGGACTCTGGCCCGGCAGGCTTTATAAGCCGGGGCGCCCGAGGCCGAAGCCAGCCCAGCCGCCGCCCCCAAACCCTAGCCGCGCCGCCCGCCCGCGCCGCCAGCGCCGCACGCCGCCG
>NC_041390.1:519612209-519717230 GCF_002162155.2 Triticum dicoccoides | reverse complement strand
GTTCGGTTTTTCCGTCGGTTTTTCATCGGTTTTTTTTAGTTTCGGTTTTTTTAAAATAGATCGGTTTTTTCGATTTATTTATTTAGCGAGCGTTCGTCCGTTCGTTCGTTCTAGCGAACGTTCGTCATTTTTCTTTTTCTCGGATTAAATCCGCGATTTTTCTAATCGCGATTTCTGATCCGATTTTCGTTTTAGTATAACTTTTCACTCGTTTATCGGAATCAGGTGATTCAAGCGCCTGGAGTTTCGTCTCGAAACCCTCTATCCGTTTAACCAACTTAAACAAGTTTTTGCTACTGTAAAACCTGACTTAGATCCAGATTAGTAGAATGAAGTTGTTTTCTTTCGCCGTTTGACTTTCGTTGCTTCGTTCGATTTGATTCTTTTTGCAAACCGAGGTTCTTAAGTTGAACTTTCTGGTTAGTTCTCTTATTTGACTTTTACCTGTGCATTAGATGAGTACTTATTGTATGTTTGTTGTTTGTCTGCGATAGAATACCCGGAGTGCGCCGCCTGTTACTTCGAATCGCTAGGTTTCGCGGATCATCAGCAAGGCAAGTAACACTTTGATCATACCTTTTCTACTACCAGTTTTATTGCATTAGATCAATCCTCAAACATTGCATGATTAGGATCTAATTAAATTGTGGGATGGGAAGTAGTTGAGGTAGTACCTATCACCTGTTATATATCAAACCTTTGGGAGTTACTTCTACGTTTGCCATTATGCCATGCTATGCTAGTAGACGTGGATCGAGTGAGTGATATCCATGACGGATGTGAGTTTGTTAATTAATGATTTATCTAAGGTGGCAACTTAAACACACATCTGGGTGGATTGAGGTACCTGGGTATTCCAGGATTGCCTGTTTTTCTTTATGGACCGCCACCCATGCTTAAAGGGATCATGAGACTATTCATACTAAAAACTTTTGTGTGCAGCCACAAGCTATTATGGGCTCTATCATAGTTGACTAAGTCATGCGAACTCTTACAGTGATAGACTAGCAGATGTAGGGGATGTAGGTGGTACGGTCTACCCGATCGTAAGGTGCTAGCGCTTCTGAAAGACTATGTCTCGGTCATCCGTCTTCTCAAACACCATGTAGTGCGAGAAACCAAACGGAGGTGATCGAGTCTTGTGGGGAAAGTGTGCAAACCTCTACAAAGTGTATTAAACTAATCATGGTTAGCCGTGTCCCCGGTTATGGACAACTTGAGTATCTAGTACTTGGATTATCATGTGAATCTCAACATGTTACTCTAAATTAATTTTGTTGGGTTTTGTTAAAGATGATGTTTAATTGGGATTGAGGATGCTGTCAACCATTCTCAATGTTTAACAACTACCATGATAGTTAAATAAAATTTATTCCTTTGAAGTAGGGGAAAATTGGCTTTACGCAAAACTGTAACCATAGAGCTTTCCACCAGCCAAATATGCACATAGTATAGTTATTTCATTCCATTACTCTCTATGTGTTACATTGCCAGCATATTCCATGTGTTGACCCGTTTTCGGGCTGCAACGTTAATGTTGCAGACTTTTCAGACGACGATTAAGGAGTTTTTAGGTCATGGTTCTATACTCAGTGATGCCGTTGGAGTTGATGGACTCACTTATCTTCCAAGCCTTCCGTTGTTATCGTTATTAGATGGCCTTAAGCCATATTTATTGTAATAAGATCTCTATGGAGACATTCGATGTAATAAGTGTGTGATTGCTACTCTGTTATAAATCCTCCGAGTACTGTGTGGTGTCAGCATTACTGATCCAGGGATGACACCGGAGCATAGAGATTAGACTGTTTGAGGTCTGGTCGCTACATTAAGACCGTGTATTTCTTCAATGGGAGGTAAATTCTTAACATCTTCAGCTTTAATACCCTTTTCTTTCATGGATTTCTTTGCCTCTTGCATATCATCAGGACTGAGAAATAGAATACCTCTTTTCTTCGGAGTTGGTTTAGGAATAGGCTCAGGAGTTGGCTCAGGAAGTGTCCAATTATTTTTCATTTGTCAACGTATTATTCAATAGAATTTCATCTTCATCCGGTGTTCTTTCCCTGAAAACAGAACCAACACAACTATCCAGTTAATCTCTGAAAGCGTCGGTTAGTCCATTATAAAAGATATCAAGTATTTCATTTTTCTTAAGAGGGTGATCAGGCAAAGCATTAAGTAATTGGAGAAGCCTCCCCCAAGCTTGTGGGAGACTCTTCTTCAATTTGCACAAAATTATATATATCCCTTAACGCAGCTTGTTTCTTATGAGCAGGGAAATATTTAGTAGAGAAGTAATAAATCATATCCTGGGGAGTACGCACACAACCAGGATCAAGAGAATTAAACCATATCTTAGCATCACCCTTTAATGAGAACGGAAATATTTTAAGGATATAAAAGTAGCGAGTTCTCTCATCATTAGTGAACAGGGTGGCTATATCATTTAATTTATTAAGATGTGCCACAACAGTTTCAGATTCATAACCATAAAAAAGATCAGATTCAACCAAAGTAATTATATCAGGATCAATAGAGAATTCATAATCCTTATCAGTAACAACGATAGGTGAAGTAGCATAAGCAGGATCATATTTCATTCTAGCATTTAGAGTTTTTTGTTTAAGCTTAGCTAATAATTTCTTAAGATCACTTCTATCATTGCAAGCAAGAAAGTCTCTTTTAGTTTCTTTATCCATAACATAGCCCTCAGGCACAACAGGTAATTCATATTTATTAGGAGAGCCTTCATAATCACTTTCATCAGTATTATCAGTTTCAATAATTTCATTCTCTCTAGCCCTAGCAAGTTGTTCATCAAGAAATTCACCGAGTGGCACAGTAGTATCAGGCATAGAAGTAGTTTCATCATAAGTATCATGCATAGCAGAAGTGGCAACATCAATAACATGCGACATATCAGAATCAATAGCAAAAGCAAGTTTAGGTGTCTGATACGTCTCCAATGTATCTACTTTTCCAAACACTTTTGCCCTTGTTTTGGACTCTAACTTGCATGATTTGAATGGAACTAACCCGGACTGACGCTGTTTTCAGCAGAATTACCATGGTGTTATTTATGTGCAGGAGCAAACGTTCTCGGAATGACCTGAAACTTCACGGAGCCTTCAGAAAATAAGAAAAATACCTGCCAAAGATGAAGGCCAAGGGGCCCACCGTCTCTCCACGAGGGTGGGGGGAGCGCATGCCCCCCTAGGGCACGCCCCCTACCTCGTGGGCCCCCTGTTGCCTCTCCGACTCCAACTCCACCTCCATATATTGAGTTTCGGGGAGAAAAAAATCAGAGAGAAGAAATCATCGCATTTTACGATACGGAGCCGCCGCCAAGCCCTAAAACCTCTCGGGAGGGCTGATCTGGAGTCCGTTCAGGGCTCCGGAGAGGGGAATCTGTCGCCATCATCGTCATCAACCATCCTCCATCACCAATTCCATGATGCTCACCGCCGTGCGTGAGTAATTCCATCGTAGGCTTGCTGGACGGTGATGGGTTGGATGGGATCTATCATGTAATCGAGTTAGTTTTGTTAGGGTTTGATCCCTGGTGTCCACTATGTTCTGAGATTGATGTTGCTATGACTTTGCTATGCTTAATGATTGTCACTAGGGCCCGAGTGCCATGATTTCAGATCTGAACCTATTATGTTTTCATCAATATATGAGTGTTCTTGATCCTATCTTGCAAGTCTATAGTCACCTATTATGTGTTATGATCCATTAACCCCGAAGTGACAATAATCGGGATACTTGCCAGTGATGACCGTAGTTTGAGGAGTTCATGTATTCACTATGTGTTAATGCTTTGTTCCGGTTCTCTATTAAAAGGAGGCCTTAATATCCCTTAGTTTCCGTAAGGACCCTGCTGCCACGGGAGGGTAGGACAAAAGATGTCATGCAAGTTGTTTTCCATAAGCACGTATGACTATATTTGGAATACATGCCTACATTATATCAATGAACTGGAGCTAGTTCTGTGTCACCCTAGGTTATGACTGTTACATGATGAACCGCATCCGGCATAATTCTCTATCACCGATCCATTGCCTATGAGCTTTCCATATATTGTTCTTCGCTTATTTACTTTCCCGTTGCTATTGCTATCATCACTACAAAATACCAAAAACATTGCTTTTACTACCATTACTTTTTGTTACCATTATCACTACTATCATATTACTTTGATACTAAACACTTTGCTGCAGATATTAAGTTTCCAGGTGTGGTTGAATTGACAACTCAGCTACTAATACTTGAGAATATTCGTTGGCTCCCCTTGTGTCGAATCAATAAATTTGGGTTGAATACTCTACCCTCGAAAACTGTTGCGATCCCCTATACTTGTGGGTTATCAAGACTATTTTCTGGCGCCGTTGCCGGGGAGCATAGCTCTATTCTTTGAGTCACTTGTGATATATATCTTCTTATCATTATGAAGAACTTGAGAGATCCAAAAACCAAGATCTATCCCTCAACTACGAGGGGAGGTAAGGAACTGTCATCTAGCTCTGCACTTGATTCACCTTCTGTTATGAGTAAGTTTGTGACACCTACACGTACTTCTGCTATTCGTTCTGATATGTCGCATGTTATTGATGATGCCACTTCTGCTATGCATGATACTTATGATGAAACTACCTCTATGCCTGATACTACTATGCCACTTAGTGACTTTCTTGATGAACAACTTGCTAGGGCTAGCGAAATTGAAAATATTGAATCTGATGATGCTGATGAAAGTGATGATGAAGAATCACTTGTTATTCCTAAGGGTTATGTCTTTGGTCAAGAAGCTTCTTTAGCTATTTTAGCTTGCCAAAATGGAAATGAACTCAAAATGTTATTAGCTAAATGGAGTAAGCAATCTCTAAATGCTAGAATGAAACCTGACCCTGCTTTTGCTACTTCACCTATCTTTGTTACTGATAAGGATTATGAATTCTCTGTTGATCCTGATATAATTACTTTGGTTGAATCTGATCCTTTTCATGGTTATGAATCTGAAACTGTTGTGGCACATCTTACTAAATTGAATGATATAGCCACCATGTTCACTAAAGATGAGAGAACTCGTTACTTGTACATCCTTAAAATATTTCTGTTCCCATTAAAAGGTGATTCTAAGATATGGTTTAATTCTCTTGATCCTAGTTGTGTGCGTAGTCCCCGGGATATGATTTATTACTTCTCTGCTAAATATTTCCCTCCTCATAAGAAACAAGCTGCTTTAAGGGATATATATAATTTTGTGCAAATTGAAGAAGAGTGTCTCCCACAAGCTTGGGGGAGGCTTCTCCAATTACTTAATGCTTTTCCTGATCATCCTCTTAAGAAAAATGAAATACTTGATATCTTTTATAATAGACTAACCGATGCCTCCAGAGATTACCTAGATAGTTGTGCTGGTTCTGTTTTCAGGGAAAGAACACCGGATGAAGTTGAAATTCTATTGAATAATATGTTGACAAATGAAAATAATTGGACACCTCCGGAGCCAATTCCTGAGCCTATTCCTAAACCAACTCCGAAGAAGAGGGGTATTCTATTTCTCAGTCCTGAAGATATGCAAGAGGCAAAGAAATCTATGAAAGAAAAAGGTATTAAAGCTGAAGATGTTAAGAATTTACCTCCTATTGAAGAAATACATGGTCTTAATTTACCGCCTGTTGAAGAAACATATAATCTTAATCCTTTACCTATTGAAGAAACTCATGGTCTTGATAACCCGACACAGGTAGTAAAGGTAAATTCTCTCTATAGATATGATAAAGCTGAAATCCCATTTACTAAATTTGCTAGCCCATGCTTAGATGAGTTTGATAAATTTATGGCTAAGCAAGAAGACTTTAATGCTTATTTTGGTAGACAATTGAAATACAATTCAAATATGCTTGAACACTTGGGTGATTATATGGCTAATGTTAAAGGTGAACTTAAACTTATTAGTAAACATGCTTCTATGGTTACCACTCAAGTAGAACAAGTACTTAAAGCTCAAAATGATTTGCTCAATGAATTGAATAGTAAAGATAATGATAATGTTGTTAGAGTGGCTACTAGAACTAGTAGAATGACTCAGGAACCTTTGTATCCTAAAGGCCACCCTAAGAGAATTGAGCAATATTCTCAGAGAAATAACATACATGTACCTAGTTCTTCTAAAAAGAAGAAAAAGAAAAATGATAGAACTTTGCATGCTTCTACTGATCCTATTGTTGAAACACCTGAGAATCTGAATGATATTTCTATTTCTGATGCTGAAACTCAATCTGGTAATGAACCTGAAACTAGTTATAATGTTAATAATAATGTTCATGATGATGCTCAACCTAGTAATGATAATGACATAGAAATTGAACCTGCTGTTGATCTTGATAACCCACAATCAAAGAATCAACGTTATGATAAGAAAGATTTTGTTGCTAGGAAACATGGTAAAGAAAGAGAGCCTTGGGTTCAGAAACCCATGCCTTTTCCTCCCAAACCATCCAAGAAAAAGGATGATAGGATTTTGAGCGCTTTGCTGAAATGATTAGACCTATCTTTTTGTGTATGCGATTAACTGATATGCTCAAAACCAATCCTTATGCTAAGTACATGAAATATATAATTACAAATAAAAGAAAGATACCGGAAGCTGAAATTTCCACCATGCTTGCTAATTATACTTTTAAGGGTGGAATACCAAAGAAACTTGGAGATCCCGGTGTACCAACTATACCATGCTCCATTAAAAGAAACTATGTTAAAACTGCTTTATGTGATCTTGGAGCCGGTGTTAGTATTATGCCTCTCTCTTTATATCGTAGACTTGATTTGAATAAGTTGACACCTACTGAAATATCTTTGCAAATGGCTGATAAATCAATTGATATACCTGTCGGTATTTGTGAGGATGTGCCTGTTGTAGTTGCAAATGTTACTATTTTAACGGACTTTGTTATTCTTGATATTCCCGAGGATGATAGTATGTCTATTATTCTTGGAAGACCCTTTTTGAATACTGCAGGGGCTGTTACTGATTGCACTAAAGGCAATGTCACTTTTCATGTTAATGGTAATGAGCACACGGTACACTTTCCGAGGAAACAACCTCAAGTTCATAGTATCAACTCTATTGGAAAAATTCCATCGATTATATTTGGAGGTTTTGAATTTCCTCTTCCAACTGTCAAGAACAAATATGATATTCTTATTATTGGGGATGTGCATATCCCCGTTGAGGTAACATAGTGTTATTCGAAATTTCTCCAGTTCCATGTTATTCGGAATGAGTTCGTTAACAAGACTTGATCAACCTTGTTATTGGATTCCTTTTGATGATCATGAGATGGATGAAACTAGAAGGCACAACTTTCTGTATCCCACTTTTACTTTCTGTTATTTATATTAAATAAAATAAAAATAAATATTTTTCTGTCTGTTATCTGATTATCCGTGCAATATAAAAATACCTCGAAAATAAAAGTTCTCCAAATGCCCTGAAATTTAAATATGATTTTTTTCCAGAATATTTGAGAATATTTGGCACTGAGAACACAGCAGGGGGGTCAACCACCTGCCCATGAGGGTGGAGGGCGCGTCCCCCTGCCTCGTGGGCCCACGGTGGCCCTCCTCCACTTATTCCTGCACCCACACACTTCATCTTCCTCCCACAAACACGAATATCCAGCTCAAGCATGAGTTCTAGCTCATCTTGCTGCCATTTTTGATCTCCTTGCTCAAAGCACCTCTCACAAAACTGCTTGGGGAGATTGTTCTTTGGTATGTGACTCCTCCATTGGTCCAATTAGTTTTTGTTCTAGTGCTTTATTCATTGCAAATTTTTGCTGCTTAGGTGACCCTGTTCTTGATCTTGCATGTCAAATTTATATGGTCAAAAGTAGTTTTGATGCATGATATAGGCCATAGGCACTTGTAGGAGTAGTTGTTATCAATATTATTGAGTCTGGTTTACTTTTATTTTGAAGTCACTAAAAAATTTCAGAATTTTTCAGAGGAAGAAAAATGCTTAGGAAAATGTTCCAAGGTGCAATGCGTGATGCTGATGACGAGCCACCAGAGACGCTCCAGTGCGTCCTTGTGAATGGCCTTCTAAGAACTTTATGGATCGAGCGGGAATTAAGGAAGAATTCAACGCATATTTGCGTAACGCTGATCTTGTGAGCTTCGAGGAAGAGAAGTGCCGCTAGTATCACTATCTCACCAGTACCTTTGTGAGGAGGTTTGAATTTTCAACTTCACGTAATTCTCCAACTGTCCTGTTTGATCTTTATGATAATTCTTACACCATGGACTTAGAGGATTTTACCACTGCATGCAAACTTCCACAATGGGGTAGTATAAGGGATCCTCGCAAATCTGAATTTAGAGATTTTCTTGCTAGCATAACTGTGGGAGAATCTAGAGATATTACACAAGCTACCATAGGGAGCATTCACTTTCCTGCTATACATTATTTTGCTCTCTTCATAGGTAGATGCATAAATGGTAAAGATTAAGCATGTCACATGTGTGTCCCCGATCTCAGTATTCTTAGGAGTGCTGTGTTAGGAGGCAAATCATATAATTTGGGAGCCATTGTTGCACGTAGGTTGCATCTTAATAGACTTAATGGAGATTTATTTGGTGGAATTTATGCAACCCGCATAGCTAATTTTCTTGGTATAGCCATACGCGAAGATGATATTGAATTACCTCCTACTTATCTAGATTTTAATGCTATGGTTCACCACCAGTTTGTCGAGAGGAACGAATCACCTCTCCAGTATCGACTAATCTTTGACAGACGTCGTGATGTCCGTATTACTCTCCCTGCTCCTGCCTTTTTTGATTATTAGGCAAGAGGAAGATATACTATTACCAGAGAGGAGGCACATGAGTATGAGAGGAGAGAGGAGGTCACTCGCCGCCACGCTGCAGCTCAGCAGGCGATAGATGCTGCATCGCAGTATGACCCCAACTACTATTATGGATATCCGCCAAGCCACCCGTGGCCATAGACCAACTTAGGCCAAAATCCTAAGCTTGGGGGAGTACGTATTTCCCACCGATATTACATTCATGTCCACACACTCATTGCTAGATGTCGGTGCTCATACTTTTTCATTTGTATCATCCATGCTAGTTTATTTTCTTTTTTATGCTTTCTTCTTGTGTGTTTAATAAACCTTAAGAAAAACCAAAAAAATAGTTGTAGCTTTTAATTAGTTTACTTTCCATGCTTGTAGTAGTAATTAAAAAGAAAACCCAAAAAGATTTCATGTTCTTCTTTTGCTTGTTGGGAGCCTTCCCGTGTAAATAGTTTTATTTCTTTTCTTCTCTTTGGGGGTCGATAGGAGAGGACCATAATTAAATTGTTGAAGTGGCTCTTATATGCATTATTGTTTATCTGACAAAAGAGCCCATATTTCCTTGCCTTCTCCTGTTTATTGAATGCTTGTAGATTCCAGCTTAGTCTAATGCACATGCACTATTATCATTATTCACATCATTCTATTGTGCAAGTGAAAGGCAATTATGATGATATATGATGGACTGGCTGAGACGAGAAAAGCTGGTATGAACTCGACCTCTTTTGTTTTTGTAAATATGATTAGTTCATCGTTCCTAATTCAGCCTATTATGGATAAACATGTTTGCAATGACAATTAGATATCATAGTTTCTTGTGCCATGCTTGATTAGCTATGAGTTATAATGGTTTACCTAGCGTGCCAACATGCTATTGAGATAGTTATGATGTGGTATGATAGGGTGGTATCCTCCTCTGAATGATTTAAGTGACTCGACTTGGCGCATGTTCACACATGTAGTTGAAACAAAATCAACATAGCCTTCACGATATTTATGTTCATGGTGGATTATATCCTACTCATGCTTGCATTCAGTGTTGATTAATTTTAATGCATGTTCATGACTGTTGTCGCTCTCTAGTTGGTCACTTCCCAGTCTTTTGCTAGCCTTCACCTGTACTAAGCGGGAATACTGCTTGTGCATCCAAACTCCTTAAACCCCAAAGTTATTCCACATGAGTCCACTATACCTACCTATATACGGTATCTACTTGCCGTCCAAGTAAATTTGTATGTGCCAAACTCTAAACCTTCAAATAAATATCCTGTTTTGTATGCTCGAATAGCTCATGTATCAACTAGGGATGTCCGTATCTTCCATGTTAGGCGGGTTATTCTCAAGAGGAGTGGACTCCGCTCCTCACTCACGAGATAAATGGCTGGTCACTGGGATGCCCAGTCCCATGCTTTATGCAAACTAAATCAAAATAATTGCAAACAAAACTCCCCCTGGGACTCTTGTTAGTTGGAGGCACTCGTTGTTTCGAGCAAGCCATGGATTGATGCTTGTTGGTAGAAGGGGAGTATAAACTTTACCATTCTGTTTGGGAACCACCTATAATGTGTGTAGCATGGAAGATATCGCCATCTCTTGGTTGTTATGTTGACAATGAAAGTATACCGCTCAAAATATTATTCACCTCTATTTCAAAACCGAGCTCTCGCACCTCTACAAATCCCTACTTCCCTCTGTGAAGGGCCTATCTATTTACTTTTATGCTGAGTCATCACCCTCTTATTAAAAAGCACCAGTTGGAGAGCACCGCTGTCATTTGCATTCATTACTGTTAGTTTACATTGAGTATGACTTTACTGGATCTCTTTTACCATGAATTACAATGTCTAGTCAGTCCTTGGTCTTTAAAGGTGCTCTGCATTTATGTTTCGCGGTCTCAGAAAGGGCTAGCGAGATATCATCTTGTTATATCATATTATGATTGTTTTGAGAAAGTGTTGTCATCCGAGATTTATTATTATGGCTCGCTAGTTGATTATGCCATTGATATGAGTAAACTTGAGACCTATGCGTTATTGCAAATGTGGTTAGTTATAATCTTTGCTGAAAACTTGAATGCTGGCTTTACATATTTACAACAACAAGAGCAAATAGAGTTTGTAAAAGTTTTTCTTTATCACTTTCAGTTTGTCAACTGAATTGCTTGAGGACAAGCAAAGGTTTAAGATTGGGGGAGTTGATACGTCTCCAACGTATCTACTTTTCCAAACACTTTTGCCCCTGTTTTGGACTCTAACTTGCATGATTTGAATGGAACTAACCCGGACTGACGCTGTTTTCAGCAGAATTACCATGGTGTTATTTATTTGCACGAGCAAACGTTCTCGGAATGACCTGAAACTTCACGGAGCCACTTTTCAGAAAATAGAAAAATACCTGCCAAAGATGAAGGCCAGGGGGCCCACCATCTCTCCACGAGGGTGGGGGCATGCCCCCTACCTCGTGGGCCCCCTGTTGCCTCTCCGACTCCAACTCTACCTCCATATATTGAGTTTCGGGGAGAAAAAAAATCAGAGAGAAGAAATCATCGCATTTTACGATACGGAGCCGCCGCCAAGCCCTAAAACCTCTCGGGAGGGCTGATCTGGAGTCCGTTTAGGGCTCCGGAGAGGGGAATCCATCGCCATCGTCATCATCAACCATCCTACATCACCAATTTCATGATGCTCACCGCCGTGTGTAACATCCCAAATTTTCAATTTGGAATGTTGTACATTAGCTCATCATTGCATATCATAATTTATTTGGTTTTGGTTTTGATCCTAGAAATTCTACGCAACTCAAGGACCCACGGAGAGAGTTGGGGATTTCGTTATTTTCATATTTGAGTTTTAACAAATTTTGCGAATAGGATCATTTGATTTTAATTATTTCATCATCAATTATTTCTATTACAAAAATATGAGAGAGGGAATAAAATGACTTTCCCAAAATAAAGAAATATTGAGGATTTAATAATAAAATCAAATAAGATTTTATTTCGGAGTTTTTCGGTATTTTATTTGAATTTAGGAAAAATGTGTGTTTTTCAAAATTGCATTTAGGCCCCAAATAAATGTTCACCTTGTGCGGCTTGATTTTAGAAGCCCGGGAAAATTTATTTCGGGCTTTTTGGAGTCAGTTTAGTATTTCTTTTATTTGTTTTTCTGCGCGGAATAATTTAAAAAAACGCGAACCGACTTCGGGCCGTACCCGAGCGGGACTCCGCCCGGGTGGCAGCCTTTAAATACCGCCACCCCGAGCCGCCCCAGTCCACCGCGCCCGAAATCAGAGCCGCCGCCGCTGGAGCCACCGCCGCCGCCGGACCCAGGCCAACCTCGTTTTTGCCGCCATTTTTTTTTAAAAAAAGTCGCGGTTAAAAAAGTCGCGGTTTTTTTAGTTTCGGTTTTTTTAAATAGATCAGTTTTTCCAATTTATTTAAATAGAGAACGTTCGTTCGTTCGTTCTAGCGAACGTTCGTCATTTTTCTTTTTCTCGGATTAAATCCGCGATTTTTCTGATTGCGATTCCTGATCCGATTTTCGTTTTAGTATAACTTTTCGCTCGTTTATCGGAATCAGGCGATTCAAGCGCCTGGAGTTTCGTCTCGAAACCCTCTACCCGTTTAACCAACTTAAACAAGTTTTTGCCACTGTAAAAATTGCCCTAGATCCAGAATAGTAAACGAAGCCTGTTTCTTTTGCCGTTTGACTTTCGTTGCTTCATTTGATTTGATTCTTTTTGCAAACTAGAGTTCTTAAGTTGAAACTTCTGGTTAGATCTCTTATTTGAGTTTTACCTGTGCATTAGATGAATACTTATTGTATGCTTGTTTGTTTGTCTGCGATAGAATACCCGCAGTGTGCCGCCTGTTACTTCGAATCTCTAGGTTTCGCGGATCATCAGCAAGGCAAGTAACACTTTGATCATACCTCCTACTACCCAGTTTTATTGCATTAGATCAATCCTCACACATTGCATGATTAGGATCTAATTAAATTATGGGTTTGGGAAGTAGTTGAGGTAGTACCTATTACTTGTTTATTTTCAAACCTTTGGGAGTTACTTCTACGTTTGCCCATTATGCCATGCTATGCTAGTAGACGTGGATTGGGTGAGTGATATCCATGTCAGATGTGAGTTTGTTAAATTAATGGTTTATCTAATGTGGCAACTTAAACACACAGCTAGGTGGATTGAGGTACCTGGGTATTCCAGGATTGCCTGTTTTTCTTTATGGACCGCCACCCAGGCCCAAAGGGATCATGAGATTTTTCATACTAGAAACTTCCGTGTGCAGCCACAAGCTATTATGGGCTCTAGCATAGTTGATTAAGTTGTGCGTACTCTTACAGGGTAGACTAGCAAATGTAGGGGAAAGTAGGTGTAACGGTCTATCCATCGTAAGGTGCTACCGCTTCTGAAACACTATGTCTCGGTCATCCGTCTTCTCAAACACCATGTAGTGCGAGAAACCAAACGGAGGCGATCGAGTCTTGTGGGGAAAAGTGCGCAAACCTCTGCAGAGTGTATAAACTAATCATGGTTAGCCGTGTCCCCGGTTATGGACATCTTGAGTATCTAGTACATGGATTATCATGTGAATCTCAACATGTTACTCTAAATTAATTTTGTTGGGTTTGTTTAATGATGATGCTTAATTGGGATTGAGAATGCTGTCAACCATTCTCAATGTTTAACAACTACCATGATAGTTAATTAAAATTTATTCCTTTATAGTAGAGAAAAATTGGCTTTACGCAAAACTGTAACCATAGAGCTTTCCACTAGCCAAATATGCATATAGTATAGCTGTTTCATTCCATTACCCTCTATGTGTTACTTTGCCAGCATATTCCATGTGCTGACCCGTTTCGGGCTGCAACGTTAATGTTGCAGACTTTTCAGACGACGATTAAGGAGTTTTTAGGTCGTGGTTCTATACTCAATGATGCCGTTGGAGTTGATGGACTCACTTATCTTCCAAGCCTTCCACTGTTATAGTTATTAGATGGCCTTAAGCCATATTTATTGTAATAAGTTCTCTATTGAGACACTCGATGCAATAACTGTGTGATTGCTACTCTATTATAAATCCTCGAAGTACTGTGTGGTGTCAGCATTACTGATCCAGGGATGACACCTGAGCACAGAGATCAGACCGTTTGAGTTTTGGTCACTACAGAGATGCTATCAAAGCACACGCTGACTGTAGGACACGACCACTAAGCTAAAGACCTAGATCACTATTCACTCTCTTCTCTTCTGACCTCTCCTCTTTTCTACTCTTTAGGATGGCGGATGGAAGGAACAAGTTCACGCAATCGGATGAAGATACACCCTTTGGACGTCACTTGAAGGAAGTCACTAGATACCTGAACATAGGAGTACCAAGCTTCACCGGAACCTACAACGCCACTTTACCTGAAGAAGAGCGCTGGATGATTCAAGTTCAAGTTCCAGGAAGGACGTTCATGCCAGCCACTAAGCCCATAGAGTTTTATTTTGATGCACCAACTTGGAGTCTAGGAAAGTGCATGGCAGCTCACATCACCATGGGACGCATTGGAGAAGTCTACCGCAATGATCTCAAGGATACTATCTACCAGATTTGTGGGCGCCGAGATGAGCACTGGGAGATGATCAGCATCAGAAAGGATAGATCAATTGCAGCTTTTATCCAGGAGTTAAACCAGCACATTCGACGACAGGAGAACCAAATGTGCGCCGACATGATAGACCTGAAGAAGGCAAGGATAAGAATCAAGGAACTGGAGGAAGAACTCAAGGCTACATGTGAAGATTATGAAGAAGAAATAGAAGTATTGTGGAGAAGAATGACGATCTGATCAAGAAGATCAGGATATTTATGGGAGGCCCTACACCAGTAGATGAAGACGAAGAACCCAAGGATATTCGCCCGGAAGACTACATCATCATCGACGACACCGACTCGGACCCAGATGACAGCGATGATGACTATGTTGATGAAGCCGGAGCAGATATCTTGGAGTCTGCAACCGAAGAATATTTCTAGTAGACCACCTCATCAGTAGTAGTAGTCCACCATGTAAATACAGTAGTCCAAGCACTTCTGCGATAGTTAGATCGATTGTATGCCCTTGTTTGAATGAATGAAGTGAATTGTTTGCTTTTGCCTCATGTGCATATGGGTAGTGTTTTCTCTTTAGACCCCCTCTATTCTTAAATCTCATCTTTTCTAAACCCTCGGATGCCTCCGAGACGTGACCCCGGATTTACCTTTCCATCGGAGCTCACCCAGTTGATCCAGCAGCAGAACACATTGATGCAGTTGCTAGTCCAGAATCAGAATCAGGGGAACAACAACAACAACCCACCACCACCACCACCTGTTGATCACTTAGCCCGTTTTCTTAGGCTGAATCCGCCGGTGTTTTCCAGTAGCACTGAGCCGATAGTAGCAGATATTGGCTCCGCAAGACAGCTAAAGAGTTGACCACAGCAGGATGCACAGATGCGGAGAAGGTGAAGTTTGCCGCACATCAGCTTGAAGGACCCGCAGCATCATGGTGGGAGAATTTCACAGCCACTTTCCCTGTCGACACTGTCACGTGGGACCAGTTTCAGCAGGCTTTTCGAACTGCCCATGTTTCAGCAGGAGCTATGGCCATGAAGAAGTGTGAGTTTCGCAACTTGCGCCAAGGAGGACGGACAGTTGGCCAGTATGTGGAGGACTTTAGAAAATTAGCACGTTATGCCCCAGATGACGTTGCTACAGATGCAGCTAAGCAGGAGAAGTTTTTGGAAGGTCTGAATGATGAGTTGAGCATGCAGTTGATGGTAGCAACCTTCAACAACTACCAGGAGTTGGTAGACCGTGCTCTTATGATTGAAGGCAAGCAGCAGCAAATTGAGAACCGCAAGAGGAAGTATGGACAAGGGAAGTACAATTCTGGAGCTCAACAGAAGCCACGTTTTACCCCTAGATCGGGAGGACATTTTCAGCATACCCATGGAGGAGGTAGCTCGCACAATCACAACGGCACCAAGAATGGTAATGGCAATGGAGGAAGCAACGGCCAGAACCGTACCAACCCATCAACCCCAGCCAAGAAGGACCTGAGCCAAGTCACTTGCTTTAAGTGGCAGAAGACCGGACATTATGCCAATGAATGTCCTGAAGTCCAGAATGGCAATGGAAGCTCTGGGAAGAAGCCGAACCCTTTCAACAGGGGACAGGTGAACCACGTTAACGTGGAGGAGGTTGAAGAGCAGCCGGATGCAGTAATCGATAAGTTTTTGGTTAAGTCATTTACTGCACTCATTCTTTTTGATACTGGTGCATCACATTCATACATATCAAGGGGATTTGTGGATAAGTATAACCTGCCCACTAAGGTTCTTAGAACACCTATGCTAGTAAGCTCACCAGGAGCGGAGTATATGGCCAGTCAAGGATGTTTTCAAGTGCCATTGAGTATAGGTAGGCATGTGTTTCCCTTGGATTTAATCATTTTGGAATCACAAGGATTGGATGTAATTCTGGGTATGGATTGGCTGTCGATGTATGGAGGAAACATCGATTGCGCCAGTAAGACAATTTTGCTTACCACCCCAGAAGGGAGAAGGATCAAGTATGTATCCCGGCATGCGCCAAATAGGACACAAGTAAATTGCTTATCACGAGTTGTGCAGGAGGAAGTACCAGTGGTAAGGGATTTCCCTGAAGTATTTCCAGAAGAGTTGCCAGGCATGCCACTGGATAGAGATATTGAGTTTTTGATTGAGCTATTGTCAGGCACAGGGCCAATATCAAAGAGACCATACAGGATGCCGCAAAGGATTGGGTGGAGATTAAGAAGCAGATTAAGGAGTTATTGGATAAGGGATATATTCGCCCAAGTTCTTCGCCTTGGGGATCACCAGTACTTCTAGTGGAGAAAAAGGATGGATCGTTAAGGATGGTTGTTGACTATCGTGGGTTGAATGAAGTAACGATCAAGAACAAGTACCCACTACCAATGATCAATGATCTGTTTGATCGATTGCAAGGAGCTAAGGTATTTTCCAAGATCGATCTGCGATCAGGATACCACCAGTTGAAGATTCGAGAACAGGATATACCTAAGACAGCTTTTACCACCAGGTATGGGCTGTACGAGTATACCATTATGTCATTTGGTCTGACTAACGCACCTGCATATTTTATGAACATGATGAACAAAGTGTTTATGGAGTTCTTGGATAAGTTCGTCGTAGTGTTCATTGATGATATTCTGGTTTACTCGAAAAGTGAAGAGGAGCATAAGGAGCTTTTGCGATTGGTACTTGAGAAGCTCAGAGAACATCAGCTGTATGCCAAGTTCAGCAAATGTGAGTTTTGGTTGAAGGAAGTAGGATTCCTCGGACACGTTATATCCGGAGAAGGTATAGCAGTCGATCCCACTAAGGTTAACACTGTGACAAATTGGGAAGCGCCAACAACAGTTGGAGAGATCCGGAGTTTTCTTGGACTCACAGGATACTACCGGAGATTTATTGAGAATTTCTCAAAGATTGCGAAGCCTATGACTGAGTTATTAAAGAAGGATACCAAGTTCATATGGACCGAGGAGTGTGAGGCTAGTTTCCAGGAGTTGAAGAAACGCTTGGTTACTTCACCAGTGTTGATTTTGCCAGACCAGACCAAGAATTATGAGGTGTATTGCGACGCTTCACATCAAGGACCTGGAGCAGTGCTTATGCGGGAAGGGAGAGTTGTTTCATATGCCTCACGACAACTGAAACCTCACGAATTGAATTATGCCACGCATGATTTGGAGTTAGCAGCCGTAGTGCATGCATTAAAAACATGGAGACATTTCCTCATTGGAAATCATTATGAGGTGTACACGGATCATAAGAGTTTGAAATACATTTTCACACAGAAGGAGTTAAACCTTAGACAAAGGAGAAGGTTGGAGCTCATCAAGGATTATGATATGAGATTGCATTACCATCCCGGAAAGGCTAATGTAGTAGCTGACGCATTGAGACGTACGATCCATGTCAATACACTAAAGACGGGAGAAATACCAAAGGAGTTAGCCGAGGATCTTTGTGAGCTATGTTTGGAAATAGTTCTGAGAGGCTATGTAGCAGCATTGGAGGTTCAGTCAACTTTGATGGATAGAATCAGGGAAGCTCAGAAGACTGACAAGGAGATTGCCTCTATAAAGGATAAAATGAGCGAAGGAAAGGCTAAAGGATTTCATGAGGATGAGCATGACATCCTATGGTTTGAAGACCGTGTTTATGTGCCCAATGACCCGGAGATCAGGAAGTTGATTCTGCAAGAGGCACATGATTCACCGTATTCGATTCACCTAGGAAATACCAAGATGTATTTGGATTTGAAGGATACCTTCTGGTGGACCGGAATGAAGAAAGATATTGCGGAGTATGTAGCGGTTTGTGACGTATGTCAGAGAGTAAAGGCAGAACATCAGAAGCCAGCAGGATTGCTACAGCCATTGCCGATACCCGAATGGAAGTGGGATAAGTTAGGCATGGACTTTATCATGGGATTACCCAGGACTCGTTCAGGCTATGACTCGATTTGGGTTGTAGTCGATCGGTTGACGAAAGTATCTCATTTCATCCCAGTAAAGACCACTTACACCAGTGCTAAGTTGGCAAAGATATACATGACCAGGATTGTATGCTTACATGGAGTTCCGAGGAGTATAGTATCAGATAGAGGAACCCAGTTTACCTCAAAGTTCTGGAATCAGTTGCACGAAACTTTGGGTACCAGGCTAGAGTTCAGCACAGCTTTTCATCCACAAACAGATGGACAGACCGAGAGAGTCAATCAGATTTTGGAGGACATGCTAAGAGCTTGTGCACTAGATTATGGATCTAGTTGGGACGAGAATTTGCCGTATGCAGAGTTCTCTTACAACAGCAGCTATCAATCTAGTTTAAAGATGGCCCCTTTCGAAGACTTGTACGGAAGAAGGTGCAGGACACCGTTGTCATGGGATGAAGTTGGAGACCGCCAGTTGTTTGTACCGGATCTGATTAAGGAGTCTGAACAGAAAGTGAAATTGATTCGCGATAGGCTCAAGGTAGCCCAGTCCAGGTAGAAGAGCTACGCAGATTCTAAACGCAAGGAGACAGTTTACGAAGTCGGAGACAGAGCTTATCTTCGAGTATCCCCACTTCGGGGAATAAAGCGTTTTGGTGTTAAGGGAAAGTTAGCGCCACGGTTTATAGGACCATACCGAGTATTGGAACGTATGGGAGAAGTGGCCTACAAGTTGGAATTACCCGCAGGATTGTCGGGAGTTCATGATGTGTTCCACATTTCGCAATTGAAGAAGTGCCACGCGGAGATGGCTGACATACCCTTGAGAGACACCGTGCCATTGGAAGCAATTCAGTTGGACAGTGATTTGACCTATGAGGAGAAACCAGTTAAGATTCTAGAGTATGCCAGTCGAGTCACCCGCAGCAAGGTTATCAAGTTTTGCAAGGTTCAATGGAGCCACCACACAGAGGATGAAGCCACCTGGGAGCGAGAGGAAGATTTTCTCAAGGACCATCCTCACCTATTTTCTAGCCAACCCGAATCTCGAGGGCGAGATTCATCTTAAGGGGGGTAGGTTTGTAACATCCCAAATTTTCAATTTAGAATGTTATACATTAGCTCATCATTGCATATCATAATTTATTTGCTTTTGGTTTTGATCCTAGAAATTCTACGCAACTCAAGGACCCACAGAGAGAGTTGGGGATTTCGTTATTTTCATATTTGAGTTTTCTCAAATTTTGCGATAGGATCATTTGATTTTAATTATTTTATCATCAATTATTTATATTACAAAAATATGAGAGAGGGAATAAAATGACTTTCCCAAAATAAATAAATATTGAGGATTTAATAATAAAATCAAATAAGATTTTATTTCGGAGTTTTTCGGTATTTTATTTGAATTTAGGAAAAATGTGCGTTTTTCAAAATTGCATTTAGGCCCCAAATAAATGTTCACCTTGTGCGGCTTGATTTTAGAAGCCCGGGAAAATTTATTTCATGATTTTTGGAGTTCGTTTAGTATTTCTTTTATTTGTTTTTCTGTGCGGAATAATTTAAAAAAAACGCGAACCGACTTCGGGCCGTACCCGAGCGGGACTCCGCCCGGGGGGCAGCCTTTAAATACCGCCGCCCCGAGCCGCCCCAGCCCACCGCGCCTGAAATCAGAGCCGCCGCCGCCGCCCGCCGCCGGAGCCGCCGCCGCCGCCGCCGGACCCAGGTCAACCTCGTTTTCGCCGCCGGATTTTTTTTAAAAAGTCGCGGTTAAAAAAAAGTCGCGGTTTTTATTTTTTTTAGTTTCGATTTTTTTAAATAGATCGGTTTTTCCGATTTATTTAAATAGCGAGCGTTCGTTCGTTCTAGCGAACGTTCGTCATTTTTCTTTTTCTCGGATTAAATCTGCGATTTTTCTAATCGCGATTCCTGATCCGATTTTCGTTTTAGTATAACTTTTCGCTCGTTTATCGGAATCAGGCGATTCAAGCGCCTAGAGTTTCGTCTCGAAACCCTCTACCCGTTTAACCAACTTAAACAAGTTTTTTCCACTGTAAAATTTGCCCTAGATCCAGAATAGTAAATGAAGCCTGTTTCTTTTGCCGTTTGACTTTCGTTGCTTCGTTTGATTTGATTCTTTTTGCAAACCGGAGTTCTTAAGTTGAAACTTCTGGTTAGATCTCTTATTTGAGTTTTACCTGTGCATTAGATGAATACTTATTGTATGCTTGTTTGTTTGTCTGCGATAGAATACCCGGAGTGCGCCGCCTATTAATTCGAATCTCTAGGTTTCGCAGATCATTAGCAAGGCAAGTAACACTTTGATCATACCTCCTACTACCTAGTTTTATTGCATTAGATCAATCCTCACACATTGCATGATTAGGATCTAATTAAATTGTGGGTTTGGGAAGTAGTTGAGGTAGTACCTATTACTTGTTTATTTTCAAACCTTTGGGAGTTACTTCTACATTTGCCCATTATGCCATGCTATGCTAGTAGACGTGGATTGGGTGAGTGATATCCATGACAGATGTGAGTTTGTTAAATTAATGGTTTATCTAAGGTGGCAATTTAAACACACATCTGGGTGGAATGAGGTACCTGGGTATTCCAGGATTGCCTGTTTTTTTTATGGACCACCACCCAGGCCCAAAGGGATCATGAGATTTTTCATACTAGAAACTTCCGTGTGCAGCCACAAGCTATTATGGGCTCTAGCATAGTTGATTAAGTCGTGCGAACTCTTACAGGGTAGACTAGCAGATGTAGGGGAAAGTAGGTGTAACGGTCTATCCATCATAAGGTGCTAGCGCTTCTGAAAGACTATGTCTCGGTCATCCGTCTTCTCAAACACCATGTAGTGTGAGAAACCAAACGAAGGCGATCAAGTCTTGTGGGGAAAAGTGGGCAAACCTCTGCAGAGTGTATAAACTAATCATGGTTAGCCGTGTCCCCGGTTATGGACATCTTGAGTATCTAGTACTTGGATTATCATGTGAATCTCAACATGTTACTCTAAATTAATTTTGTTGGGTTTGTTTAATGATGATGCTTAATTGGGATTGAGAATGCTATCAACCATTCTCAATGTTTAACAACTACCATGATAGTTAATTAAAATTTATTCCTTTGTAGTAGGGAAAAATTGGCTTTACGCAAAACTATAACCATAGAGCTTTCCACCAGCCAAATATGCATATAGTATAGCTATTTCATTCCATTACCCTCTATGTGTTACTTTGCCAGCATATTCCATGTGCTGGCCCGTTTCGGGCTGCAACGTTAATGTTGCAGACTTTTCAGACAACGATTAAGGAGTTTTTAGGTCGTGGTTCTATACTCAGTGATGCCGTTGGAGTTGATGGACTCACTTATCTTCCAAGCCTTCCGCTGTTATAGTTATTAGATGGCCTTAAGCCATATTTATTGTAATAAGTTCTCTATTGAGACACTCGATGTAATAAGTGTGTGATTGCTACTCATTTATAAATCCTCCGAGTACTGTGTGGTGTCAGCATTACTGATCCAGGGATGACACCTGAGCACAGAGATCAGACCGTTTGAGGTCTGGTCACTACACCGTGTGTGAGTAATTCCATCGTAGGCTTGCTGGACGGTGATGGGTTGGATGGGATCTATCATGTAATCGAGTTAGTTTTGTTAGGGTTTGATCCCTAGTGTCCACTATATTCTGAGATTGATGTTGCTATGACTTTGCTATGCTTAATGCTTGTCACTAGGGCCCGAGTGCCATGATTTCAAATCTGAACCTATTATGTTTTCATCAATATATGAGTGTTCTTGATCCTATCTTGATAGTCTATAGTCACCTATTATGTGTTATGATCCGTTAACCCCAAAGTGACAATAATCGGGATACTTACCGGTGATGACCGTAGTTTGAGGAGTTCATGTATTCACTATGTGTTAATGCTTTGTTTCGGTTCTCTATTAAAAGGAGGCCTTAATATCCCTTAGTTTCCGTAAGGACCCCGCTACCATGGGAGGGTAGGACAAAAGATGTCATGCAAGTTCTTTTCCATAAGCACGTATGACTATATTCGGAATACATGCCTACATTATATCAATGAACTGGAGCTAGTTCTGTGTCACCCTAGGTTATGACTGTTACATGATGAACCGCATCCGGCATAATTCTCTATCACCGATCCATTGCCTACGAGCTTTCCATATATTGTTCTTCGCTTATTTACTTTCCCGTTGCTATTGCTATCATCACTACAAAATACCAAAAACATTGCTTTTACTACTATTACTTTTTGTTACCATTATCACTACTATCATATTACTTTGCTACTAAACACTTTGCTGCAGATATTAAGTTTCCAGGTGTGGTTGAATTGACAACTCAGCTGCTAATACTTGAGAATATTCTTTTGCTCCCCTTGTGTCGAATCAATAAATTTGGGTTGAATACTCTACCCTCGAAAACTGTTGCGATCCCCTATACTTGTGGGTTATCAGTGTCGCAAGCTTACTCAAAACAGAAGGTGAATCAAGTGCAGAGCTAGATGGCAGAACCTCCTCTCGTAGTTGAGGGATAAATCTTGGTTTTTGGATCTCTCAAGTTCTTCATAGTGATAAGCGGATATAAATCCCAAGTGACTCAAAGAATAGAGCTATGCTCCCCAGCAACGGCGCCAGAAAATAGTCTTGATAACCCACAAGTATAGGGGATCGCAACAGTCTTCGAGGGTAGAGTATTCAACCCAAATTTATTGATTCGACACAAGGGGAGCCAAAGAATATTCTCAAGTATTAGCAGCTGAGTTGTCAATTCAACCACACCAGGAAACTTAATATCTGCAACAAAGTGTTTAGTAGCAAAGTAATATGATGGTAGTGGTAACGATAGCAAAAGTAACGGTAGCAATAGTAATGTTTCTGGTATTTTGTAGTGATGATAACAATAGCAACGGAAAAGTAAATAAGCGAAGAACAATATATGGAAAGCTCATAGGCAATGGATCGGTGATAGAGAATTATGCCGGATGCGGTTCATCATGTAACAGTCATAACCTAGGGTGACACAAAACTAGCTCCAATTCATCAATGTAATGTAGGCATGTATTCCGAATATAGTCATACGTGCTTATGGAAAAGAACTTGCATGACATCTTTTGTCCTACCCTCCCGTGGCAGCGAGGGCCTAGCGGAAACTAAGGGATATTAAGGCCTCCTTTTAATAGAGTACCGGACCAAAGCATTAACACATAGTGAATACATGAACTCCTCAAACTACGGTCATCACCGGAAGTGGTCCCAATTATTGTCACTTCGGGGTTGCCGGATCATAACACATAGTAGGTGCCTATAGACTTGCAAGATAGGATCAAGAGCTCTCATATATTCATGAAAACATAATAGGTTCAGATCTGAAATCACGGCACTCGGGCCCTAGTGACAAGCATTAAGCATAGCAAAGTCATAGCAACATCAATCTCAGAACATAGTGGATACTAGGGATCAAACCCTAACAAAACTAACTCGATTACATGATAAATCTCATCCAACTCATCACCGTCCAGCAAGCCTACGATGGAATTACTCACGCACGGCGGTGAGCATCATGAAATTGGTGATGGAGGATGGTTGATGATAATGATGGCGACGGATTCCCCTCTCCGGAGCCCCGAACGGACTCCAGATCAGCCCTCCCGAGAGAGTTTAGGGCTTGGCGGCGACTCTGTATCATAAAACGTGATGAATCTTTCTCCCTATTTTTTCTCTCTCCGAACACGAATATATAGAGTTGGAGTTGAGGTCGGAGGAGCTCGAGGGGGCCCACGAGGTAGGGGGCGCGCCCCCACCCTCGTGGCTAGGGTGTGGGCCCCCTGGCCTTGATCTTTTGCCAGTATTTTTTATTATTTCCAAAAATACGCTCTATTGAGTTTCAGGTCATTCCGAGAACTTTTGTTTCTGCACATAAATAACACCATGGCAATTCTGCTGAAAACAGCGTTAGTCCGGGTTAGTTCCATTCAAATCATGCAAGTTAGAGTCTAAAACAAGGGCAAAAGTGTTTGGAAAAGTAGATACGATAGAGACGTATCAATACTCAGGGAGAACACTTATACCTTGAAATTTTAGTAAGGGATCATCTCATAATGCTACCGTCGTACTAAGCAATATAGGATGCATAAAAGATAAACATCACATGTAATCAAAATATGTGACATGATATGGCCATCATCATCTTGTGCCCTTGATCTTCATCTCCAAAGTACCGTCATGATCTCCATCGTCACTGGTATGACACCATGATCTCGATCATCTTGATCTTTATCAACGTGTCGTCACATGGTCGTCTCGCCAACTATTGCTTTTGCAACTATTGCTCACATAGCGATAAAGTAAAGCAATTATATGGCGCTTGCATCTTATGCAATAAAGAGACAACCATAATGCTCCTGCAAGTTGTCGATAACTTTAACAAAACATGATCATCTTATACAACAATTTATATCTCATCACGTTTTGACCATATCACATCACAACATGCCCTGCAAAAATAAGTTAGACGTCCTCTACTTTGTTGTTGCAAGTTTTAGGTGGCTGCTACGGGCTTAGCAAGAACCGTTCTTACCTACGGCATAAAAACCACAACATGGTATAGTGATTGCTTTTTGATCTTCAAAAAGAACCCTGTTCATTGAATCCGATTCAACTAAAGTTGGAGAAACAGACACCCGCCAGTCACCTGTGTGCAAAGCACGTCGGTAGTACCAGTCTCATGAACATGGTCATGTAATGTCGGTCAGGGCCACTTCATCCAACAATACCGCCGAATCAAGAAACAACTAGTGACGACAAGCAATATGTATATACACACGCCCACAACTCCTTTGTGTTCTACTCGTGCATATAACATCTACGCATAGACCTGACTCTGATACCACTATTGGAGAACACAGTATTTAATTGTTTTTACCTACGATCACGCAAGATCTATCTAGGAGATGCATAGCAACGAGAGGGGAGAGTGTGTCTACGTACCCTCGTAGACCGAAAACGGAAGCGTTAAGTAATGCGGTTGATGTAGTCGAACATCTTCGTGATCCAACCGATCCAAGTACCGAACGCATGGCACCTCCGCGATCTATACACGTTCAACTCGATGACGTCCCTCAAACTCTTGATCCAGTTGAGGCCGAGGGAGAGTTTCGTCAACACGACGGTGTGGTGACGATGATGATGAAGTTACCTACGCAGGGCTTCGACTAAGCACTACGACAATATGACCGAGGTGGAAAACTGTGGAGGGGGGCACCGCACACGGCTAAGACAAATCTTGGAGTGTCTTTGGGGTGCCCCATGCCCACGTATATAAAGGAAGGAGGAGGAGGTTGGCCTAGGAGGGGCGTGCCTATAGGGGGAGTCCAACTAGGATTACCAATCCTAGTTGGACTCCCCTTCCTTTTCCAAGAGGGGAGAGAGGGAAGGAGTAGGAGAGGGAGAAGGAAAGAGAGGGCGGCACCGCCCCCTCCCTAGTCCAATTCAAACTTGCCATGGGGGGGAGGGGCGCAGCCAACCCTTGAGTCCCTTCTCTCCTTTCCCATATGGCCCATTAAGGCCCACTACTTCCCCCGGCGAATTCCCGTAACTCTCCGGTACTCCGAAAAATACCCAAATCACTCGGAACCTTTCCGATGTCCGAATATAGCCTTCCAATATATCGATCTTTATGTCTCGAACATTTCAATAATCATGTTCATGTCTGTGATCTCATCCGGGACTCCGAACAACCTTTGGTACATCAAATCACATAACTCATAATACAAATCGTCATCGAACGTTAAGCGTGCGGACCCTACGGGTTAGAGAACTATGTAGACATAACCGAGACACATCTCCGGTAAATAACCAATAGCGGAACCTGGATGCTCATATTGGATCCTACATATTCTACGAAGATCTTTATCGGTCAACCCGCATAACAACATATGTTGTTCCCTTTGTCATCGGTATGTTACTTGCCCGAGATTCGACCGTCGATATCATCATACCTAGTTCAATCTCATTATCGGCATGTCTCTTTACTCGTTCCGTAATGCAACATCCCGCAACTAACTCATTAGTCACATTGCTTGCAAGGCTTATAGTGATGTGCATTACCGAGAGGGCCCGGAGATACTTCTCCAACAATCGGAGTGACAAATCCTAATCTCGATCTATGCCAACTCAACAAACACCATCAAAGACACCTGTAGAGCATCTTTATGATCACCCAGTTACGTAGTGACGTTTGATAGCACACAAGGTGTTCCTCCGGTATTCGGGAGTTGCATAATCTCATAGTCAGAGGAACATGTATATGTCATGATGAAAGCAATAGCAATAAAACTAAACGATCATTTATGCTAAGCTAGCGGATGGGTCTTGTCCATCACATCATTCTCTAATGATGTGATCCCGTTCATCAAATGACAACACATGTCTATGGTTAGGAAACTTAACCATGTTTGATTAACGAGCTAGTCAAGTAGAAGCATACTAGGGACACTCTGTTTTGTCTATGTATTCACACATGTACTAAGTTTCCGGTTAATACAATTCTAGCATGAATAATAAACATTTATCATGATATAAGGAAATATAAATAACAACTTTATTATTGCCTCTAGGGCATATTTCCTTCAGAAGGTGTCAAGCCGGTGACGATGGTGATCATGACGGTGCTTTGGAGATGGAAATCAAAGGCACAAGATGATGATGGCCATATCATATCACTTATTGATTGCATGTGATGTTTATCCTTTATGCATCTTATTTTGCTTAGTTCGGCGGTAGCATTATAAGATGACCTCTCACTAAATTTCAAGGTATAAGTGTTCTCCCTGAGTATGCATTGTTGCTACAGTTCGTCGTGCCGAGACACCATGTGATGATCGGGTGTGATAAGCTCTATGTTCACATACAACGGGTGCAAGCCAGTTTTGCACACGCAAAATACTTGGGTTAAGCTTGACAAGCCTAGCATATGCAGATATGGCCTCGGAACACTGAGACCGAAAGGTCGAGTGTGAATCATATAGTAGATATGATCAACATAGTGATGTTTACCATTGAAAACAACTCCATCTCACGTGATGATCGGACATGGTTTAGTTGATACGGATCACGTGATCACTTAGATGATTAGAGAGATGTCTACCTAAGTGGGAGTTCTTAAGTAATTTGGTTAATTGAACTTTAATTTATCATGAACTTAGTACCTGATAGTATTTTGCATGTCTATGTTGTTGTAGATAGATGGCCCGTGCTATTGTTCAGTTGAATTTTAATGTGTTACTAGAGAAAGCTAAGCTGAAAGATGATGGTAGCAACTACACGGACCGGGTCCGTAACTTGAGGATTATCCTCATTGCTGCAAGGTGACAAACCCGCTGCAGGAGCAACACCAGATGTTATGAACACCTGGAAGAGCAACACTGATGACTACTCGATAGTTCAGTGTGCCATGCTTTATGGCTTAGAACCGGGACTTCAATGGCGTTTTGAACGTCATGGAGCATATGAGATGTTCCAGGAGTTAAAGTTAATATTTCAAGAAAATGCCCGGATTGAGAGATATGAAGTCTCCAATAAGTTCTACAGCTACAAGATGGAGGAGAATAGTTCTGTCAGTGAACATATACTCAGAATGTCTGGGTACCACAACCACTTGACTGAGCTGAGAGTTAATCTTCCTGATGATAGTGTCATTAACAGAGTTCTTCAATCATTGCCACCAAGCTACAAGAGCTTCGTGATGAACTATAATATGCAAGGGAAGGATAAGACGATTCCTGAGCTCTTCGCAATGCTAAAGGTTGCGGAGGTAGAAATCAAGAAGGAGCATCAAGTGTTGATGGTCAACAAGACCACCAGTTTCAAGAAAAAGTATAAAGGGAAGAAGGGGAACTTCAAGAAGAACAACAAGCCAGTTGTTGCTCAAGTGAAGAAACCCAAGTCTAGACCTAAGCCTGAGGCCGAGTGCTTCTACTGCAAAGGGACTGGTCACTGGAAGCGGAACTGCCCCAAGTATTTGGCGGAGGAGAAGGATGGCAAAGTGAAAGGTATATTTGATATACATGTTATTGATGTGTACCTTACTAATGCTCGCAGTAGTGCCTGGGTATTTGATACTGGTTCAGTTGCTAACATTTGCAACTCGAAACAGGGGCTATAGATTAAGCGAAGATTGGCTAAGGATGAGGTGACGATGCCCGTGGGAAACGGTTCCAAAGTCGATGTGATCGCCATCGGCACGCTACCTCTACATCTACCTTCGGGATTAGTTTTAGACCTAAATAATTGTTATTTGGTGCCAGCGTTGAGCATGAACATTATATCTGGATCTTGTTTAATGCGAGACGCTTATTCATTTAAATCAAAGAATAATGGTTTTTCTATTTATATGAGTAATATCTTTTATGGTCATGCACCCTTGATGAGTGGTCTATTTTTTATAAATCTTGATAGTAGTGATACACATGTTCATAGTATGGAAGCCAAAAGATGCAGAGTTGATAATGATAGTGCAACTTATTTGTGGCACTGCCGTTTGGGTCATATTGGTGTAAAGCGCACGAAGAAACTCCATTCTGATGGACTTCTGAAATCACTTGATTATGAATCACTTGGTACTTGCGAACCATGCCTCATGAGCAAGATGACTAAAACTCCGTTCTCTGGAACAATGGAGCGAGCAAGAGAGTTATTGGAAATCGTACATACTGATGTATGTGGTCCAATGAATATTGAGGCTCATGGCGGATATCGTTATTTTCTCACCTTCACAGATGATTTGAGCAGATATGGGTATATCTACTTAATGAAACATAAGTTTGAAACATTTGAAAAGTTCAAAGAATTTCAGAGTGAAGTGGAAAATCATTATAACAAGAAAATAAAATTTCTACGATCTGATCGTGGAGGAGAATATTTGAGTTACGAGTTTGGTCTTCATTTGAAACAATGCATAATAGTTTCGCAACTCACGCCACCCGGAACACCACAACATAATGGTGTGTCCGAACGTCGTAATCGTACTTTACTAGATATGGTGAGATCTATGATGTCTCTTACTGATTTACCGCTATCATTTTGGGTTTATGCTTTAGAGACAACTACATTCACGTTAAATAGGGCACCATCTAAATCCGTTGAGATGACACCTTTTGAGGTGTGGTTTGGCAAGAAATCCAAGTTGTCAGTTCTTAAAGTTTGGGGCTGCTATGCTTATGTGAAAAACTTCAACCTGATAAGCTCGAACCCAAATCGGAGAAATGTGTCTTCATATGATACCCAAAGGAGACTGTTGGGTACACCTTGTATCGCAGATCCGAAGGCAAGATATTCGTTGCTAAGAATGGATCCTTTCTAGAGAAGGAGTTTCTCTCGAAAGAAGTGAGTGGGAGGAAAGTAGAACTTAATGAGGTAATCATACCTACTCCCTTGTTGGAAAGTAGTTCATCACTGAAATCAGTTCTAGTGATTCCTACACCAGTAAGTGAGGAAGCTAATGATGATGATCATGAAATTTCAGATCAAGTTACTACCGAACCTCGTAGGTCAACCAGAGTAAGATCCGCACCAGAGTGGTACGGTAATCCTGTTCTGGAGGTCATGTTACTTGACCATGACGAACCTACGAACTATGATGAAGCGACGACGAGCCCAGATTCCGCAAAATGGCTTGAGGCCATGAAATTTGAGATGGGATCCATGTATGAGAACAAAGTGTGGGCTTTGGTTGACTTGCCGATGATCGGCTAGCCATAGAGAGTAAATGGATCTTCAAGAAGAAGACAGACGCTGACGGTAATGTTGCTGTCTACAAAGCTCGACTTGTTGCAAAAGGTTTTCGACAAGTTCAAGGAGTTTACTACGATGATACCTTCTCACCTGTGGAGATGCTTAAGTCCGTACGAATCATGTTAGCAATTGATGCATTCTATGATTATGAAATTTGGCAAATGGATGTCAAAACTGCATTCCTTAATGGATATCTTAAAGAAGAGTTGTATATGATGCAACCAGAAGGTTTTGTCGATCCAAAAGGTGCTAACAAAGTGTGCAAGCTCCAGCGATCCATTTATGGACTGGTGCAAGCCTCTCGGAGTTGGAATATACACTTTGATAGTGTGATCAAAGCATATGGTTTTATACAGACTTTTAGAGAAGCCTGTATTTACAAGAAAGTGAGTGGGAGCTCTGTAGCATTTCTGATATTATATGTAGATGACATATTGTTGATCGGAAATGATACTTAATTTCCGAATAGCATAAAAGGATACTTGAATAAGAATTTTTCAATGAAAGACCTCGGTGAAGCTGCTTATATATTGGGCATCAAGATCTATAGAGATAGATCAAGACTCTTAATTGGACTTTCACAAAGCACATACCTTGATAAAGTTTTGAAGAAGTTCAAAATGAATCAAGCAAATAAAGGGTTCTTGCCTGTGTTACAAGGTGTGAAGTTGAGTCAGACTCAATGCCCGACCATTGCAGAAGATAGAGAGAAAATGAAAGTCATTCCCTATGCTTCAGCCATAGGTTCTATCATGTATGCAATGCCATGTACCAGACCTGATGTCTGCCCTGCTATTAGTTTAGCAGGGAGGTACCAAAGTAATCCAGGAGTGGATCACTTGATGCTACCTCTTGAGCACTGCGTTGGTTTTCCCTTGAAGAGGAAAGGGTGATGCAACAAAGTAGCATAAGTATTTCCCTCAGTTTTTGAGAACCAAGGTATCAATCCAGTAGGAGATCACGCTCAAAAGTCCCACGCACCTACACAAACAAATAAGAACCTCGAAACCAACGCGATAAAGGGGTTGTCAATCCCTTCACGGTCACTTACGAGAGTGAGATCTGATAGATATCATAAGATAATATTTTTGGTATTTTTATGATAAAGATGCAAAGTAAAATAAACAACAAAAGAAATAACTAAGTATTGGAAGATTAATATGATGGAAGATAGACCCGGGGGCCATAGGTTTCACTAGTGGCTTCTCTCAAGAGCATAAGTATTACAGTGGGTAAACGAATTACTGTCGAGCAATTGATAGAATTGAGCATAGTTATGAGAATATCTAGGTATGATCATGTATATAGGCATCACGTCCGCGACAAGTAGACCGAAACGATTCTGCATCTACCACTATTACTCCACACATCGACCGCTATCCAGCATGTATCTAGAGTATTAAGTTCATAAGAACATAGTAATGCTTTAAGTAAGATGACATGATGTAGAGGGATAAACTCATGCAATATGATATAAACCCCATCTTTTTATCCTCGATGGCAACACTACAATACGTGCCTTGCTGCCCCTGCTGTCACTGGGAAAGGACACCGCAAGATTGAACCCAAAGCTAAGCACTTATCCCATTGCAAGAAAGATCAATCTAGTAGGCCAAACCAAACTGATAATTCAAAGAGACTTGCAAAGATAAACCAATCATACATAAAAGAATTCAGAGGAGAATCAAATATTGTTCATAGATAAACTGGATCATAAACCCACAATTCATCGGATCTCGACAAACACACCACAAAAGAAGATTACATCGAATAGATCTTCAAGAAGATCGAGGAGAACTTTGTATTGAGATCCAAAGAGAGAGAAGAAGCCATCTAGCTAATAACTATGGACCCGTAGGTCTGAAATAAACTACTCACACATCACCGGAGAGGCCATGGAGTTGATGTAGAGGCCCTCCGTGATCAATGCCCCCTTCGGCGGAGCTCCGGAAAAGGCCCCAAGATGGGATCTCTCGGGTACAGAAGGTTGCGGCGACGGAATTAGGTTTTCGTGGTGCTCCTGGATGTTTGGGGGGTACGTGAACTTATATAGGAGGAATAAGTACATCGGTGGAGCAACGAGGGACCCACGAGGGTGGAGGGCGTTGTAACACCCTCGATGCGACTATATCTCCCACGTGTCGAGGCACGACTTAGAGGCATAATCGCATTGAAGGCGTATGTCGCAAGTTAGGCAATCTTCACAACATCCCATGTAATATCAATAATAAAAGGGGAGATAACATAGTTGGCTTACACTCGCCATGTCAATCAAGTACATAAATAACATTACATCATCCAAACACTCATGGCCCGACTACGACGCCAAAATAAAAGATAACCCAACATGCGACACGGTCCCGATCACCCCCAACTGGGCACCACTACTGATCATCAGGAAAGGAAACATAGTAATGTTGAGAGTCCTCGTCGAACTCCCACTTGAGCTCAAGCGCGTCTCCTGGAGCGGAATCATCAGGCCCTGCATCTGGTGTAATAGTAATCTGTGAGCCACAGGGACTCAGCAATCTCGCACCCTCACGATCAAGACTATTTAAGCTTATAGGTATGGCAAGGTAAATATGTGGAGCTGCAGCAAGCGACTAGCAAAATATGGTGGTTATCCTGTTCGCAAAAGAGAGCGAGAAGAGGAGGCAAGGCGCGAGCGAGAAACTAGAGAGCAACCTGCGCAAACATTACACCAACACCGTGTCCACCTCCCGGACTCCGCCAAGAAGAGGCCATCATGGTAACACACTCAGTTGATTCATTTTAATTAAGTTAAGGTTCAAGTTATCTACAAACGGACATTAACAAATTCCCATCTGCCCATAACCGCGGGCACGGCTTTCGAAAGTTCAAATCCCTCTAGGGGAGTCCCAACTTAGCCCATGACAAGCTCTCACGGTCAACGAAGGAATATACCTCCTCCCAAGATGTTCCGATCAGACTCGGTATCTCGGTTCTTCAAGACAACTCGACAGGTTAAAACAAGACCAGCAACACCGCCCGAATGTGCCGACAAATCCCGATAGGAGCTGCACATATCTCGTTCTCAGGGCACACTCAGATGAGCTCTCCATACAACTAAAACCAAACCTCGAGTTTCCCTGAGGGGGCGCTGCACAGGACTCTAGTTTGGACCAACACTCAGAGGAGCACTGGCCCAGGGGGGGGCTAAAATAAGATGACCCTCGGGCTCCGGAAACCCAAGGGAAAAGAGGCTAGGTGGCAAATGGTAAAACCAAGGTTGGGAATTGCTGGAAAAGCTTTAATCAAGGCGAACTATCAAGGGGTTCCCATTATAACCCAACCGCGTAAGGAACACAAAATCCGGGAACATAACACCGATATGACGGAAACTAGGGCGGCAAGAGTGGAACAAAACACTAGGCGAGAGGCCAAGCCTTCCACCCTTTACCAAGTATATAGATGCATTAAGATAACAAGATAATATAATGATATCTCAACAAGTAAATAAATGTTCCAACAAGGAACGGCCTCCAATCTTCACCTGCAACTAGCAATGCTATAAGAGGGGCTGAGCAAAGTGGTAACATAGCCAATCAATGGTTTGCTAGGACATGGTGGGTTAGAGGTTTGACATGGCAATTTGGGAGGCTTGAAAGCAAGTGGTAGGCATCATAGCATTGGCATAGCAAAAGAGCGAGCAATCTAGCATAGCAAAGATAGTAGTGATTTCGAGGGTATGATCATCTTGCCTACACAGTTGTCAGAGTTGACTGGATCCTCGAAAGCAAACTCAACGGGCTCCTCGTTAGTGAACTCATCTCCCGGCTCTACCCAAACAAGACAAACAAGCAACAAGGACACAATCAACCACGTGCAAGGATCAAACAATATGATGCAAAGATGATATGCTATGCGAGATGTGATGCGGGATGCATATGCAAGACGTGACAGGAAATGCAAGAACCTGTCCTCAACTTGGAAATCCAAGTGTGCCACTGGAAAGATGAGATGAAATCGCTTGAAAACGATATAAAGAACGCCGGAATCGGAGTTACGGTTTGGAAATGGCAAGCGATTCAAAAATGACACCGGTCTGCGATTTACAGCAAGTAGCCATCTAAATGCAACGAAATGAACATGCTACAGCACCCAAACATGACAACAAAATACATGGCAGGGATGCATTCAAGATGCTTAACAAAAGTCTAGCACTGAGCTACGGCCAAACCATCCATTAACAGGTTCAAACAAGCATGGCAAAAATGCATATGACAGACAGATCTCAGACTTAGTGAAATTAACACTTGTCTGGAATTTCAGCTCAGATAGCACTCTTCGGAGCAACAAAACTACATGCTACAGGACCTGAACATGGCAAAGTAAAGCATGGCATGGAGCTACTCAAAGAGCTTAACAAAAGTCCCTTAGTGACCTTGAGCCAAAAGGGATCAGAAAATACAATTACAAGCATGTGAACATAGCAAAAACATAATCAGTTTTCAGACTTAGTGAAAACTGGAGCATGCTGAAACATAACTCAAGTAGGCATGTTTACGAGCTCGATGCACTCACTACGGAGCAAGTCATGACAAGATAAGCATACGTCCATCAAGAATACACAAAATTCAAGCTAGACATGGCAAGAACAATAACATAACATGCATGGATCAACTACAACATCATCGGCAAAATTGCAAACAAGTTGACAATCTGCCCAGATTCACAAAGTAGCAAAAGTAGAGCTCGATTGACTCAAGCTAGGGTGCTCCATAATTGCAAACAAAGACATGGATGGATAGAGAACTACAAGATTAACAAAACATCCTTACTGATCATCTTCAAAAGAGGCACGGATCACTAGGAAACAACACAAACATATGGCAACATGAGATAAACAGATCAAGGACTTAGTGGAAATGCTAAGTCCCTGAAAACAGAATTACCAAGTGCACCACTTTGCAAGCTTGTGCTAGTCACCACACACATCACAAAAATACATGGGTTGCACCTCTGGAGAGATGACAAAACCCTTAACAAAATATATGTAGAGCATCAGGGCATAGCATGCACACATTATCATGGCAAAAAATGACAAAAAGCTAAATGGAGTAGCAGATCTCACAAATATCTCAAGTATCCCTCTTCTAACAGCATTTCGGGCATCAAGATAAGCTCAAATGAAAATGATGCAATGGAATGAAATGATGTACTCTCTGAGATGAACATTTTGATATGCTATATGCATGAATCGGAGCTACGGATGCAAAGTTATAAGGCTATGAACATGGGCACTTGGATCTGGGATTTCGGGACTTAGAAGAAAAACAACCTCGCGGATCTAGGGTTTACTGTTCACGGCACGCGAACCGAGGCGGAATCCGGCGAGGTGGCGGCTGCTCCGGCGAGGAAGCTCGTCGGCGTCGATGGCCGCGGTGGCCGGACCTTGAGGTGGCGGAGAGGGGCGCGGGCCCGGGCGGCGATGGAGGAAGGCGGCGGCGGCCGGGCGCGTCGGGGCGGCGCGGTTGGTGGCCGAGCCGGTGCGGCAGCGCGGCGGCCGGCGAAGTCAGCGGTGGCGGGTGGCGGTGCGCGGCGCCATGGAGTGAGGAGGGAGGCGCGGTGGAGGCGCGGGCCGGGGAGGGCCCCGCCTGGGCCCTGCGGGCCGGAGCGCGGGTGGCGGCGCGCGGGCGAATGGGCGTGAGCCATGTGGCGGCGGCGGGACAGGTCGGACACGTCCGGCCCGAATCAGACGTGTCCGGCGGCGAGAGGTGGAAGACGACTAGGGTTTCGGGGAGGGGATCCGAGATTTGGAAAGGGGGGTCTATTTATAGCCATAGAGGGAGCTAGGAGAGTCCAAATGAGGTGCGGTTTTCGGCCATGCGATCGTGATCGAACGATCTAGATGATGGAGCAGGTTTAGGTGGGTTTTGGGCCAAATTGGAGGGGTGTTGGGCTGCAACACACACGAGGCCTTTTCGGTTCCTCGGTTAACCGTTGGAGTATCAAACGAAGTCCAAATGGTACGAAACTTGACAGACGGTCTACCGGTAGTAAACCAAGGCTGCTTGGCAAGTCTCGGTCCAATTCGGAAATGTTTAATCCCCACACACGAAAGAAAGGTAGAAATGACCACCGGAGGAGAACGAAGCGCCGGAATGCAAAACGGACAACGGGGAAAAAGCTCGAATGCATGAGATGAACACGTATGCAAATGCAATGCACATGATGACATGATATGAGATGCATGACAACGACAACAACACACGGAGACAAAGACCCGAACTCGAGAAAATAAAATAACTTAACGCCGAAACGACAAGAGTTGGAGTACAAATTGGGAAATTTACATCCGGGGTGTTACAGGCGCGCCCCCTGCCTCGTGCCCTCCTCGGTCATTTCTTGACGCACACTTCAAGTCTCCTAGATCATGTTTGTTGAGAAAATGACGTTCCCAAAGGTTTCATTCCGTTTGGACTCCGTTTGATATTCCTTTTCTTCGAAACCCTAAAATAGGCAAAAAAAAGCAATTTGGGTTGGGCCTCCGTTAGTAGGTTAGTCCCAAAAATGATATAAAAGTGTAAAATAAAGCCCATTAACATCCAAAATAGACAATATAATAGAATGGAGCAATCAAAAATTATAGATCATTGGAGACATATCACTGGACAGCGGTCAAGAACATCCTAAAATACCTGAAAAGGACTAAGGATATGTTTCTCGTTTATGGAGGTGACAAAGAGTTCGTCGTAAATGGTTACGTCGATGCAAGCTTTGACACCGATCCGGATGACTCTAAGTCACAAATCGGATACGTATTTTTATTAAATGGTGGAGCTGTCAGTTGGTGCAGTTCTAAGCAGAGTGTCGTGGCGGGATCTACGTGTGAAGTGGAGTACATAGCTGCTTCGGAAGCAGCAAATGAAGGAGTCTGGATGAAGGAGTTCATATCTGATCTAGGTGTCATACCTAGTGCATCGGGTCTAATGAAAATCTTTTGTGACAATACTGGTGCAATTGCCTTGGCAAAGGAATCCAGATTTCACAAGAGAACCAAGCACATCAAGAGACGCTTCAATTCCATCGGCGATCAAGTCAAGGAGGGAGACATAGAGATTTGCAAGATACATATGGATCTGAATGTTGCAGACCCGTTGACTAAGCCTCTCTCACGAGCAAAACACGATCAGCACTAAGACTCCTTGGGTGTTAGAATCATTACAATATAATCTAGATTATTGACTCTAGTGCAAATGGGAGACTGAAGGAAATATGCCCTAGAGGCAATAATAAAGTTGTTATTTATATTTCCTTATATCATGATAAATGTTTATTATTCATGCTAGAATTGTATTAACCGAAAACTTAGTACATGTGTGAATACATAGATAAACAGAGTGTCACTAGTATGCCTCTACTTGACTAGCTAGTTGAATCAATGATGGTTATGTTTCCTAACCATAGACATGAGTTGTCACTTGATTAACGGGATCACATCATTAGAGAATGATGTGATTGATTTGACCCATCCATTGGCTTAGCACGATGATCGTTTAGTTTGTTGCTATTGCTTTTTTCATAACTTATACATGTTCCTATGACTATGAAATCATGTAACTCCCAAATACTGAAGGAACACTTAGTGTGCTATCAAATGTCACAATGTAACTGGGTGACTATAAAGATGCTCTATAGGTGTCTCCGATGGTGTTTGTTGAGTTGGCATATATTGAGATTAGGATTTGTCACTCCGAGTATCGGAGAGGTATCTCTGGGCCCTCTCGGTAATGCACATCACTATAAGCCTTGCAAGCAATGTAACTAATGAGTTAGTTACGTGATGATGCATTACAGAACGAGTAAAGAGACTTGCCGGTAACGAGATTGAACTAGGTATTGAGATACCGACGATCGAATCTCGGGCAAGTAACATACCGATGACAAAGGGAACAACGTATGTCGTTATGCGGTTTGACCGATAAAGATCTTCGTAGAATATGTGGGAGCCAATATGAACATCCAGGTTCCGCTATTGGTTATTGACCGGAGACGTGTCTCGGTCATGTCTACATAGTTCTTGAACCCGTAGGGTCTGCACGCTTAACGTTCGGTGACAAACGGTGTTATGAGTTTATGTGTTTTGATGTACCGAAGGTAGTTCGGAGTCCCGGATGTGATCACGGACATGACAAGGAGTCTCGAAATGGTCGATACATAAAGATCAATATATTGGATGACTATGTTTTTACATCGGAAAGGTTTCGAGAGAGTTCAGGCATATACCGGAGTATCGGGGGGTTACCGGAACCCCCCGGGGAATCAATGTGCCTTAATGGGCCATAGTGGAAAGGAGGAGGAGGCGGCCAAGGTGGGGGGGCGCCACCCCCCCAAGCCCAATCCGAAATGGAGGGGGAGCCGACCCCCCTTTTCTTCTCTCCTTCTCCCCCTTCCTTCCCTCTCCTACTCCAACTAGGGAAGGGGGCATCCTACTCCCACCGGGAGTAGGACTCCCCCCTTGGGCGCGCCTAGGAGGTCGGCCCTCTCCCCATCCTCCACTCCTTTATATACGGGGGAAGGGGGCACCCCATAGACACAAGTTGATCATTGATCTCTTAGCCGTGTGCGGTGCCCCCCTCCACCATAATCCACCTCGGTCATATCGTTGCAGTGCTTAGGCGAAGCCCTGCACCTGTAGATTCATCATGACCGTCATCACGCCGTCGTGCTGACAAAGTTGTCCCTCGACACTCTGCTAGATCGTGAGTTCGCGGGACGTCACCGAGCCGAACGTGTGCAGATCGCGGAGGTGTCGTACTTTCGATATTAGGATCGGTCGATCATGAAGACGTACGACTGCATCAACCGCGTTGTCATAACGCTTCAGCTTACGGTTTACGAGGGTACGTTGACAACACTCTCCCCTCTCGTTGCTATGCATCACCATGATCTTGCGTGTGCGTAGAATTTTTTTGAAATTACTGCGTTCCCCAACACCTTATGCCCCCTAACATTACCAATAACACGATTTCGACATAACTATGCGCATTGCTGAAAATCATCTTTTCAACTAATCTTCACCAAAATCACATCATTCGAAAAATTGAGACCACAAGACTCATGCCCCAACCGAACAATGTGTGGTAAATCAGTCCAAGTGATTCACAAGGACATTGAACCAACATGGTATGAGTGTTTGAATTGTTTTTTTTTGCGGGAAAAACTTTTGATTTCTTCATCAACTGTTAAGGTAGAACAAATAACACTAGAAGTATTATATCCAGGTCCGTAGACCACCTAGCGATGTCTACAAGCACTGGAGCGAGCCAAAGGCGCGCCACTGTCATCACCCCTCCATCACCGGAGCCGTGCAAACCTTGTTGTAGTAGACAGTCGGGAAGTCGTCATGCTAAGGCCCTACATGACTAGCGCACAAGAACAACAAACACCCTCAATGAAGAGAAGCGTATAACGAAAGGATCTAACCCGTAGACACACGACCACTGACGAATGAAGACCGGATCAACATGGATCCACCGAAGACAAATGCCGACCAAATCTCGCGAGATCCGCCAGAGACAAACCTCGACATGCCCTCCAACGATGCTAGAAGCACCTCCGAAACGGGAGCTAGGCAGGGAGAACCTTATTCCATCTACAGAGAACCACCGCCACCTCGTCTCTCAGAGCAGGACACAAACCCTAACAAAACATCAAAAAAGCATAAGAAAACAAAAACCCTCCCGTTGGCAAAGGCCGGGATCCACCGCACTTCCATGACCCTAAAGGCCACAAAGGACGAGGCAGACCGACGGCGCCGCCGACGGGAGGCGCAGAACCCAGAGGGCCGGTGGCGGCTAGGTTGAGGATGCGGCCGGGTTGCGTGGCTGAACGATGCGATAAAAATCGAGTTTTGTATTGTGACCAGATTGAACTTTACCAAACAAATCTCATGTCCAAAACATTGACTTTTGTTTGGAGTAGGAGTAAGACCAATTTTTTTCTAGCCAACATTGACCAATCCATGGGTAATAAGAAGGAAAAAAAAACCAAACCAACTTTTTGCCTAGCTACCGGCAAGAAAAAAAAACTTTTTTGGCTTACCTAACTTTTCGATATTAAGGACGCTTGTCACAGAAACCAAACATACAGCCCGAACCACCGAGACACGCAAAGGACAGGCCCGAAAAACCCACCGAGCCCTGCCGATCCAGGGTCCAGGGGCACGGATGCGAATATTCCTGCGATCCCAGGAGGCATTTCGAAAACGCGAGACATCGGGACGGGGGATGCGGGATCGCATTGGCTTGCGCAAGGGGTCCCGCTCCCCGGTATAAAATTTACTCCTCCGGCATCGTCCCCGGATCTCCACTGAGCCAGCCACCAACAACAAAAAAACACGCATCGACGATACGAGCAACGCAGCCGCCCCTCGCCGGCGACGAGTGCTAGGCCATGGATTCCGACTACGGCGTGCCGCGCGAGCTCTCGGAGGTGCAGCAGAACCGGACTCTCTACCAGCCCGAGCTGCCCCCCTGCCTCCAGGTACACACTGCACGCGCCGCCTCCCCATTACCACCGCCCCGCCGCCCCCGCGTGTCAGATCTGCCGCGTCCACGGCCGCGAGGCGCCAGATCCCGCATTGCTCCCCGGCCGGATCGGCCCCGTCGGCGCCAGGGCTTGCTGTTCGTTTGCTTCCGATGTGTTTCGGGGGGCGTTAAGCTTAGGCGTCTCATCTGCCACTGATCTGACGCGACTGTCGCTTTCGGGTGGCGAGACCGGATCTGATTCGTGGTCGACGCTGCCTGCGGCGTGATAATTGTGACCACCGCTAGCGTAGATGGCTCGGGTTGCCCGACTCGCGGCGGGACCGCAGTGCACGAGAATCTCAGAAAGTTCAGTTTAGTTGCAGTGTTTGTGCTTTTATGGGTGGTAGTGGAAGCTTGGAGCTGGGATTAAAGTGATGGATTCTTCTCTAGGATCCATGGTTTTGTTGACTTAAGGTTGACTAGGCAAATGCTTTGAAATTTAACTTTTCTCCTGTTTGGGATAGTGTTTGACTGGTGCCTTGATAGGTTGTGTGTGTGCTGTGGATGGCTCTGCTCATGCTCTGAGTTTTTCCCCATGTAAACCAGGGCACTACTGTGAGGGTGGAGTATGGTGATGTGGCGATCGCTGCTGATCCCGCCGGCGCTCATGTGATCAGCCACGCGTACCCCCACACATACGGGCAGCCACTGGCTCATTTCCTCAGGAAGGCGGCTAATGTTCCCGATGCTAAAGTCATATCAGAGCACCCTGCCGTCAGGTATTACAATATCCGTTGTATGTTTCAACATGCTGATAAGTAGCAAGAGCATTGTTTTACCATGATGATCTGATATTAGAAATTCTTATGAGAAAACAGAAGCAGAAATTTACTTCGAGCTCTCTTGCTCTCACTGTGTGCTCTCTCTCGCGCGCGCACACACACAACCATCTGATTGTTTTGTTTTTGGATGAAGGGTTGGTATTGTGTTCTGTGGAAGGCAGTCCCCGGGAGGCCACAATGTCATATGGGGACTCCATGAGGCCATCAAAGCTCACAACGTGAACAGCAAACTTATTGGTTTCCTCGGTGAGTAAATTCCTAATTTTATATTTTCCAGGTTACAGGAATATATTGGTTGTGTTATAGTCACCAAGGTTTTATTTTGAATTATTACATTGGTACTTGAAAGTTTCTCCGAACGATATACTACAAGGTCTCCCTCACATAATTTGTTTTATGTCTGCTATCCAAAATATAAGAAACACTGATACTTAAAACTCTGGCCAGGGCCTTAATTCCACTTGGCTGTGGCTGTATCCTTGCATACCTGTTTCCCTACACGGCTACACATAGTTAACATTTCAACTTATATTTAGTTCATTGAAATATGTAGACCTCTTACATATCCATTATGTGTTTTTTGGTCGATACAGGAGGAACCGACGGTCTTCTTGCACAAAAAACCTTGGAGATCACAAATGAAGTTCTTTCTTCCTACAAAAACCAAGGTGGTTATGATATGCTTGGTCGGACTAAGGATCAAATCAGAACAACAGAGCAAGTCAATGGTGCAATGGCTACTTGCCAGGCTTTGAAGTTGGATGCTCTTGTAATAATCGGAGGTATGCTATGTGACAACATGAACCTAGCAAGATTTTAAGTACACTATACATTTGTTTTAATCCTAAATCAGTGTTCTTTCTTTGAAGGTGTCACATCAAATACAGATGCTGCTCAACTTGCTGAGACTTTTGCTGAGGCAAAGTGCGCAACAAAGGTAACCTGAAAATCCTTGTTAACTGATTCTTCACCTTAATTCTGGATCTCTTGTGTCCAGTGCAAGTATGTACCTTCTGTAAATGATTCTGACACATTCTGTATTGAATAGGTTGTAGGTGTTCCTGTAACTTTGAATGGGGACCTTAAGAACCAGTTTGTTGAGACAACTGTTGGTTTCGATACCATATGCAAGGTAGGGAGTACTGAATTCAATTACTGTGTTGATACTTAACTTTATGATGGTTCCACTATCTCCATACATAGTGCATAATGATATCTTGTGGTTGCATTTGTGAGTTCATCTTTTTAGCTATGTAATTGTTTTCCCAGCTTGCAAATTTCTTTGTATTGCTATGCTATCTTTGTAGTTTTTATTAATTTATTTCATGGTTTCTAGTGGTTCCTGAACTTGCATATACTGTTCTAACAGGTGAACTCGCAACTTATAAGCAATATGTGCACTGATGCTCTATCTGCTGAGAAGGTAATATAACGCAACACATAGTAGATGTCATTCTATTTTGGCATACTTTCTTGTCATGGCTTTTTTTCAACCTATAGCTGCTTCATTGATATATTTGGTTAACACCTGGAGACAAGAAATGTCTGATAGAATAGGATATGCTATTATATTCACAGTTTACTTGACCCTACTATGAGGTCCACATATAGGGTGTACACAAGTTTGGCCTAGGCTATTTGCTCCATAGTGTGGTAGTAAATGTCTTTGGATTCTTCCTCTGTTTCCTGATTTTTTGATTTCCTATATGAAGCATGCTCCCTATTTTCTCAGTATTCATATTAGGTAAATACTTAGATTCCCTAGAAGGCTTTCTGCTCGTTTCTGTACAAATTCAAATTACAGAATTAAACTATTCTACTTTGTTGCTTTATTCTTTCTGGCAGTATTACTATTTCATCCGTATGATGGGAAGGAAGGCTTCTCATGTGGCATTGGAGTGTGCTCTTCAATCGCATCCAAATATGGTTTGAATATTTTCATTTCACTTGTCCCTGCTTGTTGTATATCCAAAAATTCCTTGCATGTTTTTTAACCCGTATCATATGCTCAGGTTATCCTTGGCGAGGAGGTTGCAGCATCAAAACTCACAATTTTTGATATCACAAAGCAGATATGTGATGCAGTTCAGGCGAGAGCTGAAAAAGGTAAGTCTTCTTTTGTTTTGTTTTGTCTATGAGTTGTGAGATCATGTAACCTTATCTTGCCATTTGAATGTTTTAATTTATCAATGCTTTGAATTATAATTTTCACAGACAAGAATCATGGAGTTATACTTATTCCTGAGGGCCTTGTGGAGAGTATTCCTGAATTATATGCTCTTCTACAGGTAAATATAAATATATATATATATATATATATATATATATATATATATATATATTTGTTGTATGATTAAGGATTTACGAGATATCCCAGCTCTGAGATAAATAACAGTTTCCCCCCTACATAATTCAAACACAGATCACCTGCTTGTTATGTAAAAAAAAGTATTGATTTACAACTTCACTGATGATAGCTGTTGACTGTAGGAAATTAATGGCCTCCATGGTAAAGGTGTTTCCGTTGAGAATATCTCTTCTCAACTTTCACCTTGGGCATCTGCGCTATTTGAGTTTTTGCCCCAATTTATTAGGCAGCAGGTATGCATTGTCTCAGTTAATTCACAGAATCCCACAATTGACATCAGGTTTCTGTTGCTTCAACATAGTTGTTTTTATAATGCAGCTGCTTCTCCGTCCTGAATCTGATGACTCAGCTCAACTTTCTCAGGTACTGCAACACATGAAATCATCTTTCGATCATTGATGTAAAGTTGATATGTTTTTTTATCCTTTATTATTGCTGATTCAAACATGTTCATCTGTGCAGATTGAAACCGAAAAGCTTCTAGCTCAATTGGTTGAGACCGAAATGAACAAACGTTTGGTATGCATTTTCTGTGGATTTGCTCGCAACTGCCAGTTTAATTGGATGCCCAGTTTTGATGGCACAAGCAATGGTTCTGTGAGCTCATAATGTGTTTCTCTTGTAATCTTGCAGAAGGAAGGCACTTACAAAGGAAAGAAGTTCAATGCAATCTGTCACTTCTTTGGCTACCAAGCTAGGGGTGCAATGCCTTCGAAGTTTGACTGTGATTATGCCTATGCAAGTTCCAGCTCACCTTACTAATTTTGACTTAGCAAATTGCTTTGCTGTCTATTTATCTTTGAGCTGTTGATTTCAGGTTCTGGGACATGTGTGCTACCACATCTTGGCAGCTGGTTTGAACGGTTACATGGCTACTGTGACAAATCTTAAGAGTCCCCTGAACAAGTGGCGATGTGGTGCTGCTCCTATTTCGGTAAGTTTGTCACTATCACCACAAAACCTTTTAGTTCATGTAACCAGTCCATTTTTACAAGTGTAGTAGTAGCGGGTAAAGGGAATGCGGAACTCACATCTGTTTTCTTGTGATCAGTCCATGATGACCGTGAAGCGATGGTCACGTGGCCCTGCAACCACACAAATCGGGAAGCCAGCTGTGCATATGGCTAGCGTTGACTTGAGAGGAAAAGCATATGAGTAAGTACGGAATTTGTTGATTTTATTTTTGAAAAGAAAAGAAAGGCTGTCATGTTTTTCAACTCGTAACTATGTTAGCCAAGGAGCTGCTTCTTCATCTGTTAGTTTTATGCTAGTATAGTAAAGATATGTAAACCTCATCTGCAAACGTTTGGTATGCACTTGACTTGTTTTCCAGGATGTTGAGGCAGAATTCATCCAGCTGCTTGCTGGAAGACATCTACAGAAACCCTGGGCCACTCCAATTCGAAGGGCCAGGTGCTGATGCCAAGCCTATTTCACTGTGCGTCGAGGATCAAGACTACATGGGCAGGATCAAGAAATTGCAGGAATACTTGGAGAAGGTAGTTTTCATGAATCAATAAGATCTTAGCTCGAGGCCATCAAAGCACAGCACCTCTCATTGATAACAAGATTCTGCTTCGTGATGTCTAACTCTTGTACGTCGTGCAGGTGAAGAGCATAGTGAAGCCTGGGTGCTCGCAGGATGTTCTCAAGGCGGCACTGAGTGCCATGTCTTCGGTGACGGAGACACTGGCTATCATGACTTCCTCTTCCACTGGCCAGCCCCCACTCTGAAGGCCAAGCACTTGAGTTGGTTACGAATCTACTACGCATTTCCTGATTCTCTTTTGCTCCATCTGACGGTTGGGTTTCGAGACAGTGATCTTGTCATCACATGGTTTATTCTTTTCCTAGATTTTTGGGAAGTTTTATGATCATTTTTGGCTCTGATAGCGTATGCGGGTGTACTATTGGCGAGATTCAGCTTGAATAATTTTGATCAAACTGTCGGCTGTGATCTATTAATAATCTAAATTTTGAGAGGGTCCATCTCTAGCTCTCTCTTTGATTCATAGGAGAACCACAGGAGCAGTTCAATTCTGATGGGAAAAACAAATGGTGGCCGTGATCATTGTTGTGATTTCCATCTTGAAGAAAGGTGGCGGCGTTGCGTCATCGGGACGTGGATGCAATTCCTGTTTCTTAGTTTTTCTTAGGAGACCCTTCAGAAATTTCACTCCATTGGCAGCCACCTAGCTTTTTAATGAAACTACTGTGTCCGATCACTTGCTGCAATTTAGTTTATGAATGGAACCGGCGCTGAAGGGATAAGGTAGATATAAAATGGGAAACGAGTGATTACCGAGGAAAGAGTGGTGTGTGGTCCCAGCATAAATCAGCCGGCTGTTTTAAAGTGTTTTCTTATTTATTTTCACTTGAAGTAAATCCCATGTTAGTCTAAAATTGTCTAATCCTAATTGGACTATGGACGCTTCCATGTGTTCTAACCTGTGTATATGTTAGTGTCTGATCCTAATTGAACTTTGGATGTTGTTTGTTTTCTTTTCATCTTCTATGGTCGTAGCGGTCCGTGAAGGACACAAACAACACCAAATCCAACTTCATTAAGAAAGATATATACTATATCACTAAGCTCCTCAGGATTAGAGGTCTCTAATTGGAATTTGGTCATCTAATTTTGACCGGGTCAACCACTTCTCAGAACTCTGTCATCTAATTTTTTATACAACATTTTGCTTTCTAATTTTTAAATCTTCACAATAATCGAGGATTCAATTTACAATTGGATTACTAGATTTTGAGCGGGTCAACTATTTCTCAAGGAGCTCCCCTATTTAATATTTTTATTATCTATGTTTCCTAATTTTGAAGCTCTTTCATTTGATTGAGGTATTTAATTTTGTATTTGGTTGATGATTTTGATCGGGCCAATGGCTTTTCAAATCAATCAGCAGCAACTGGCCTATGAAAAACATATCAACCTCTCGCAGACTCCCATCATCCCAAAAAAAAGCGCCACCATATGATACTATAGCACAAATATAGTACGTGCAACCATGGAGGAAAAAATATCTCACATAAATATGGGTTGATTAGCGAATAACACAAAATCACGTAGCAAAAAGCCCACCAAATAACCGCATTATAAATAAACATAAAACACACTCCATTATCTCCCAAATTTCAGCGGCAATCGGCCAAACTATATATGGTTATTGGCTTTTTGAAAGTCAAATTTCTTTAACGCTGAGCAAGTTCAGAGCCAAAACTACCGACATCCACAATATTAAACAAAAAATATATAAAAATTCATTTCATGACGAATCTAATAACACCAATTTGATATTATGAATTTTGATATATTTCTCTACAAATTTAATTAAATTTAAAGAGGTTTGACTTTTCAAAAAGTAAAAGACCATATATTTTGAAATAGAGTGAGTAAATAAATTTAAGAATCTCAACAAATTCAAGCAACAAAGCGCGCCAACCCTTGCAGTCATCACTAAACCTGACATGTTTTTTTGTGGGACTTTCACAGCGGCAGCGTGAATTGAGTTTGAATTATTTTCTTCCGTGGCGTACTCAGTCGCCCTAAGGCCATCTCCAACGCAGGAGTGCCACAACCGCATGTTGGCTAGCAGTAATATTTTGTACACATTTTCTAACGTCCAATTCTTAGTGATGCATCAGGAAAATGACTGAAAATCAATAAAAAAATTATGAAAACTGCCGGGATTTAATCCCCCTAGCACCCAGGCCGGTGCAACCCCAACATCATGCAACGTGAGTTATTCTGTTGGAATAATGGCCACCACCATATATATATAGAAGTCTATAATTATTTTGTTGGAATTGTGGCCACCACCATGTATATAGAAGACCCCTTTCATTCCTTATTTTCTCTCTCAAGTTGTGTTCATGCATGTCTCATAATCCATTTAACAGTCCTCTCTTTTTCTTTCCTTATTAATCTGTCACGTATAAAGATGGACAAATTAGCTTCTCTTTCTTTTCTTACTTCTGAAGTTAATTAGACTGTCTTTCCTTCCTTTAGACCCTCTTTCCTTCCTCATATGTCGTAATTCCCGAGACGGGTCTTTTCTCGTTTACAACTCATATTACAATGCTAAGTAGACTTATTTTTTGTCTCCATTGTAAGATGATAAGCGTTCCCTACTCCTCGAGGGGGAGTCGTGGGCTGTATATATTGATGTGCCGAAGCCAAGCCTTGGCGTACAAGGAAGGTTTTACAAGAGTTTGATTAGAACAAGTAAAGGAAAGAGTTGGAGGCTGCTACGGAAACTATATTCGCTAACACCCTCCCTTAATCTTAACTACCCTAGATTAAGATTACTCTTGAACTCCTCAAACGGTCTTGCTGGTAAAGCCTTTGTAAAGCCGTCCGCCACTTGATCCTTAGAGGGAATAAACCGTATCTCAAGTTTCTTTGCTGCAACCCTCTCTCGCACAAAGTGAAAATCAATTTCTATGTGCTTTGTTCTTGCATGAAACACAGGGTTTGCAGACAAGTATGTTGCTCCCAAGTTATCACACCATAAACATGAGATACGATTTTTCTTGATCCCCAATTCCTCAAGAAGTGATTCAACCCAAATGATTTCAGCAGTTGCATTCGCCAAGGACTTGTATTCAGCTTCTGTGCTTGATCGTGACACAGTTGCTTGCTTTCTAGCACTCCAAGAAATAAGATTGGACCCAAAGAACACTGCAAAACCTCCAGTTGATCTTCTATCATCACTGCATCCTGCCCAGTCAGCATCAGAGAATGCACTCACAAGAGAGGAGCCAGAACGTTTGAAGTGAAGTCCTGTTCCCATAGTATGCTTCACATATCTTACAATTCTCTTGACAGCTGACCAATGTGCGGAAGTGGGAGCATGAAGATATTGACAAACTTTATTAACAACAAATGAGATATCTGGACGTGTGAGAGTTAGATATTGTAATGCTCCCACAATACTTCTGTACCTTGTGCTCTCTTCTTCTTGAAGTGGCTCACCTTCATATGCTGAGAGTTTTTCTGAGGAAGATAAAGGTGTAGGTACTGGCTTGCAATTCTTCATTCCCATGCGAGACAAAAGCTCAATGATATATTTCTCCTGATTTAACACAATACCATCTTGAGTTTTTCTAACTTCAATCCCAAGGAAGAAATGCAAGTCACCCAGGTCTTTCAAGGCAAACTCTGAGCTCAAGTCATGCAGAAGTGCATTAGTAGCATTTTGTGAAGAACTTGCAACTATGATATCATCAACATATATAAGCACAAAAATGACTACTCCAGCCTTGTTATAAATAAACAAAGACATATCAGCTTTAGAGGCAATGAAACCAAGATATTTCAACTGTAAGCTTAATCTGGAGTACCATGCTCTGGGTGCTTGTTTTAGACCATAGAGTGCTTTGTCAAGCTTGCAAACATAATGTGGTGATTCCTTATCCTCATATCCAGGTGGTTGTCTCATGAACACTTCCTCTTCCAGAACACCATGCAAAAACGCGTTCTGTACATCTAGCTGTCTTAGGCTCCAACCCTTGGATACAGCAATGGCTAGCACAAGTCTGATAGTTGCAGCTTTCACAACAGGACTAAAGGTGTCCTCGTAATCAATACCATAACATTGCTTAAAGCCCTTTGCAACTAGACGTGCTTTATACCTGTCAATGGAGCCATCTGCCTTCTTTTTGATTCTGTACACCCATTTACAATCGATGATATTTTTGCCTTTTGGGTTTGGTACAAGATGCCAGGTTTTGTTCCTCATAAGTGCAGAATATTCCTCATCCATTGCCTTCTTCCACTTAGGATCGTCAAGTGCACTACTCAACGTTGTTGGCTCTCCTGAAATACACAACATTCCATATGGTATAGTTCCATCTTTTCTTATTTTAGGATTCCGTATACCTTTCTGTAGACGTGTCATAACCCGTGAAGAAGCTGCTGGCTGAACCTCAGGAATGCTGGCCACAGAAGATCCTGACGAGCCTGCATGTGCTGACATAGGGGAATCTGCCGCCTCCTGCGCAGATGATCCTGCAGCCGAAGGTGTGGCCGCCTCCCCAGAGCGCACACAAGGGCCAACCGCCCGGTCCGGCACAGCCGATCCGCTGCCCGACCGCGGTTGCAGGCGCACGCGGGGCGAGGGGGATCCGGCCCCACTGCTGGTCCCGCCTGTTGCTGAGGTGGCGGCGCGGGAGTGGCCCTCCCTGGATTCGTTGCCGCAGCTGACAGAGGCGCGATCCGAGGCGGATCTGCTCGCGCGATTCGAGGTCTGCCCGCGCACAGGAGTTCCAGGCGCCGCCGGATCACCTTCGTTGTCCGTGCCAGGTTCATCTTCTTCCTCAGCATGCAATATAGGATCAATTTGAGCTATATTTTCAGGATTTTGATCAATTTGAGCCCTGTTTTCTCCAGAGACCTGCACAGGCAACAAAGAAGAGCAAGTACTAGTAGAAATATCGTCACTTTGATTAGTACAATTGTCGCCCCCATGATCAAAAGACCGAAGATGTGGAGGAAGAAGAAGAATTTCCTTGCGAAGAAGTGCACCGGCATTGGGATGAAGTGATGCAAACGGAAACACGGATTCATCAAAGACAACATCTCGGGATATGTAGACCCTACCACTAGGAACATCAAGACATTTGACCCCTTTATGCATGGGACTATAGCCTAAAAAGACACACTTTTTTGAGCGGAAAGCAAGTTTGCGTGTATTGTAGGGTCTAAGATTGGGCCAACATGCACAACCGAAAACACGAAGAGATGTGTAGTTTGGTGTGACACCAAGGAGTCGTGTAATAGGAGTTTCAAATTTGATAACTTTGCTTGGAAGCAAATTGATAAGATATGTAGCAGTTAAGAATGCTTCATCCCAAAATTTAAGTGGCATGGATGCATTTGCGAGCAATGCAAGCCCCATATCAACTATGTGACGATGCTTTCTTTCAGCAGATCCATTTTGTTGGTGAGCATGAGGACAAGAGACATGATGTGATATGCCAAGTTTTTGGAAGAAAGAATTCAATTTTTCATACTCACCACCCCAGTCACTTTGCATAGCAATGATTTTAGAGTTCAGTTTGCATTCAACAAGATTTTGGAAATTGAGAAAGACTTGGAAAACATCAGACCGTTTCTTTAACAAATAAATCCAAGTAAATTTACTATAGTCATCAATAAAGCTTACATAATAAGAAAATCTCCCAACTGAAGTAGGGGCTGGCCCCCATACATCTGAAAATATGAGTTGTAGAGGAGCAGTAGACACACTAGTAGAGATGGAATAAGGTAATTGATGACTTTTTGCTTGTTGACACGGATCACAAACTGATTCAACACTATTCTCATAAGAGAGTTTATTTTTGCTAAGAACGTATTTAACTATGACTGAAGATGGATGACCTAAACGACTATGCCACCTTGATGATGATGGCTTGGTGACAATGTTGGCTTGCTTATTTGACCGTGAAGATGATGATGATGATATAAGTGGATAGAGGCCTCCCACGCACCGTCCTCTAAGAATGATTCTCCTTGTTCTCAAATCCTTAACCAAGAAAAAATAAGGGTAGAATTCTATGAGAACATTGTTATCAAGGGTGAATCGATGAACGGAAACAAGATTTTTTGATGTTTGAGGGACATGCAAGACATCATTCAGGTGCAAATTTCTCATGGGGTTTTTAACAATTGAATTACCAATGTGAGTGATATTCATACCAGAACCGCTTGCCGTGCGAATTTGGTCGCCTCCATTGTACTTCTCCCGTGTTGTCAGCTTCTCAAGTTCACCTGTGATGTGATTTGTTGCTGCACTGTCGGCGTACCAGTTTGTATCTACGCCATAGGAGACAGCATGCGCCTCCTTCTCTTCCTGATCGTTCTCTTCATAGCGCCACCAGCAAACACGTGCGCCTCCTGGATGGTGCCTATAGCATATCTGACATTCCGGGTAATCATGCTGCTGTTCACGCACCTGCTGTTGTTGTTGTTGTCGAGGGCGTCCTCTGAATCCGCCGCCTCTGTTTGCAGGAGAGGGCTGGCGGTCACCGCGGTCACCGCGATCACCACGGCCGCGCCCCCTTCCTCCTCGCCCACGGGGTCTGCCGCGGGACTGGCCACGGCCTCTGTAGACTGCGTTGGCCGATGAATGAAATCCTTCTGAAGATGAATCACCCAGCATCTCCATCCTCTGATCAAAAGCAGAAATCTGAGCGAAGAGGTCATCGGCGGTGATAGTGTTCTTGACAGCACCGATCGCTGCAACCACAGAGTCGTAGTCGCGATCAAGTCCCGCCAGGATGTAGTCCACCATCTCCGGGTCAGAGACAGGGCGCCCAGCAGCAGCAAGTTCATCCCCAAGGCTCTTCATCTTTGCCATATACGCCGAGCTCGACATGGTGCCCTTCTTGGTGTTGGTGATGGCGATCCTCAGATTGGTGATCCGGGATTGTGATTGCGAGGCGAAGAGATTTGTCACCGTCGTCCAGAGCTCGTAGGTGGAGTCCTTCCCGACGACTTGTGCAAGGATTTCAGGAGACATAGAATTGAGTAGATATGATAGGACCTGTTGATCTTTGGCGATCCAGGGCCCGTAGAGGGGATTCAGCTCTAGGGCCGTGGTTTTATCCGCCTTCGTGATCTCCACCATCCTCGATGGAGCGGCATCGGAGTTGTCCAGGAGCCCAGTAACCTGCGCACCTCGCAGGGCTGGGAGAACCTGAGTCTTCCAGAGGATGAAATTTCCTCTTGCGAGCTTCTCTGACGGCGGCGATCCAAGGTTAAGAGCAACGCCGGCTGAGGAAGCCATGGAGACAATGGTATGTGGTTTAGGGTTTTGATCTTTGGCTAGATGTTTTGGGAAGAGGTGGCTCTGATACCATGTAAGATGATAAGCGTTCCCTACTCCTCGAGGGGGAGTCGTGGGCTGTATATATTGATGTGCCGAAGCCAAGCCTTGGCGTACAAGGAAGGTTTTACAAGAGTTTGATTAGAACAAGTAAAGGAAAGAGTTGGAGGCTGCTACGGAAACTATATTCGCTAACATCCATAAGCTAACTTGCCGAACTGTCTCTTATGTTTCTCTTTCTCCTAATTTTTAGCACAAAGCTCTTTCCTGAATCTGCACAGTACAGATAGCTAGCACACTATCGCACTAGGTTTTGGGCAAGCATAGGTAACAATTCTTGCATATAGGTTTGGCTGCAACCTGGAACATTTTGCAGCACATATTTGGTTTTGTCTCTCTGTTCATAGGCTTAAACATACAGGTTCATAAATGATCCCTAAAGATCTCACAGACAGGTCTATATCCAATTGCTTTAACAAAGGCAGGTGCATATTACACTGATAATCCTCCATCCCAACTTATCATGAACATATATGAAGTATGTCAAGAGAAAGCTAAAACAACTGCATAGGCCCTACAGAATTTCTTTATAGGTGGCAGGTGCGACAACTATTGATGGCTGGCATTGCCTGTTTCCATACTTGAATGGAAGGATGTACACATACTTAAAAACGATGGAGGATTAGTAAATAAACTGGGATGGTTACATGCTAGGTAATAAAGCTCATCGATCATGAATAAAGCAAGTGAGCAAGCCTAATAGTAACATTGGCTTAAGTAGAAGAACATGATGTTGAACATATATCAGTGGATGCCTTATTTGTGGAGCATTTCTTCAATCACTTCAGAGACGAAATTAAAGTGTCAGGAATTTTCCGAAAAATTTGTTGACATATACCAAAAATTTAGAATAATTACCAAAAGAACAAAGAAAACCAAAAAAGAACAAAATAAACAAAAGAACATACCAAAAAATGAAGAAACAAAGTGCATAAGAAAAGAAATGAAAAAATAATGAAAAGATGGAGAAGAAAAAAGAAAAATAAAATAAAATAAAAATGTTGACTATGTATCAAGTAGTCCGCGCTTCCCCTGTAACCCCGAACGGAGATAGGAAAAAAAAGTAGAAACAAGAAAAACTCCAAACTTTTACCTCTATGCGCCTCCTTTGCATCCACAAAGGCAACATTGGAGTATTGGCTAGTAGCTCGTATCGCGATTGACGCAAGCCCCCGCACACTCCCATTTTTCTTCATAATTTGTTTATTCTTTGTATGTATGTGCTAATGGGCCGGTCTGATTATCCCACACGCTTCAGCGAAAAAACCATCCCTCTATCTTCGTAATTTTTCTATTCCTTGTATGTATGTGCTAATGGGCCGGGCCGATTATCCCATACGCTTCACCGAGAAAATCATTAAATTTTCTATTCTTTGTGTGTATGTGCTAATGGGCCGGCCCGAGAAATCCATCTTTCTTCTTAATTTTTCTATTCTTTGTATGTATGTGCCAATGGGCCGGCCAGACTATCCCAAACGCTTCAGCCAGAAAACCATCCGTCTCGCGCTTAAGGCGCGACCTAGTGCTCGCGGCAATTTGTAGGGCTACAAACTAAAACTACAATGGAGCCAATGGGCCGGCCCAGGGTTGAGCGGCGTGGATGCGCCCGCTATAAAGGAAGTGGAAACCTCTCCTCTCCCAAATCGTGTAGTTACAAGTTCAGAAAGAACCCTAAGATTCCGCCCCCTTCAAAAATAAAAGATTCCGCCCCCTTCACTCCTCTTCGATCCTTCCTTCTTTTAGAAAAGGAGGGTGCATCCCCGGCCTCTGCATCTGGACGATGCATACGGCCATTTTATTAATTATTAAGCACAAAAGACCTTACAAATAGTACATCAGTAAATCTGAAGCCATCATCTAGACAATATCTGTCGCTACTCTTACCCCCTTGATGCAGTGGTGCCGAATGTCCGAGCCTAATACCAAACAGACATCGCACCAAATTCTAACATCTAATGCCGGATGCCCCATCCTAGCCACATACCGGGACTGGGTCATGCGCCGATCCGGCACACTCACCGAGGCTGCCGCCGTCTTCTTTCACTTATCCATCTCCAGAGCAGGTACTGACGCACAAACCTTGCCAGGCCTGCCGTCGACGCCACCATGGCGCCAGACAGCTCGACCACCCTGCGCTCGTCCATCCAGCCGCATCCGTCGTCGATATGCAGCTGCACCATGCCGCCACCACTCGTCGTCAATGATGCAGTAGATACAACGCCGCACCACCTGGCAACCTCCACACCATCGCCACTGCTGGAGCTACTCGGAGCCCACCATCCACAACATCTCTCCCCCGAACAGCAGTTCCTCCCAAGACGACGCCTCCATGGAGGATGCGACGCGCAGGACGCCGCCGCCACCGCCCAATCCAGACTGAATTTTGGACTTTCGTCCGGGAGGGGTTCAGGGGTGGATAGGGGGGACCTCGACTTCGCCTCCAGGAAGGGTAACGGCATCAAGTGACGTCGTCGATGCCGGGCCGAACACGCCGACCAAAGTTTCCTCCGGTCCCCATCCTATGTCACCAAACCTCCGTGTACACCGGATCCGGCAAGCCACGATCCGAAACCCGCGATGATGAAAGAGCCATGGGGCTCAACCCACCAGAAAGGAGGATCGAGAAGAACTCCTTGTATATCTTCAGATGCCGAATCCAACGATTTGATGTGGCCAGCGACGATCATCACCATCCCGCAACGGCCGACGGAGTCCGAAGAAAAGATCCCGATGGATCCAATCTGGATCCGACGACATCTACGACCACCGGTCAGGCCAACGTAGCCACCACCTCACAACATGCAGGTCACCACCGCCGCGCCGCGCACGACGCCGATGGGAGACCCGCCCGCCGTGCCGCCGGACTCTATGTTCGCCCGGCGTTCCTTTGGATCCCGCTGTCCCGCGCCAGCCAAGACGGAGAGGATGGGGAGAAGCCCCGCCGCCGCCCAGCCGGCCAGGCTTCGCCCGGCGGCGCTATGGACGGCGGCGAGGAGAGGGAGAGGAGGAGGAGACTCGAGGGGTGGCGGCTAGGGTTTTCCCCGTGGGTCGCCCCCGCGGGCGACGCGACTTCGATCCTTCCTTTGGATTAGTCTTATCGGCGGCCACCGATGCTCTGCATCCCACCATACCAGGTTACGAAGGCAGGCCCCCGGGTACGCAACGGGAGCGGTGATTTCTCCGGGGGGTATTTTCTACCACCATCTCCGGCTTTACCGGACTGGGGGCTGGAACCTGCCGCGTCGAGTTGGATCCGTCTAGATCTTACTACCGATGCACGCCAGGAACACCATCTTCATCTTCACCCACGCGAGGAACGTGAACCAAAGAAGGTGATCCTAATCCCAACTCAGTTTCTACAGATGATACACAGATTCATACAACTACTGAAACTGCGACTGGATCACATGATTTTTGCATCAAACTGGCTTATTACATCAGTATTTTTCCCCATTGGCCTTAAACATTATTCCCTCTTAAACAAATATAAGATCTTATACTATTTGTTTACAGAGGGAGTGCATCCTCTTTTTTTGATTCTTTCCTAAACCACAACAGCTCACTAATTTTTTGGGACTGTTAATGGCGCAGTCAAGAAATAATGTTGAACCCGAAGTGACCACAATTATGATCTGGAACGTGCCCCACTCTGCCTACTGTGAGGACCTGTAAGTTTGTCTCGCAATGATTTTGGATCAAGATGTTGTCCCTTTTTGCCTCTTACCCCTTCCTTTCTTTGGATGGTTGTGTAGGAGGAGCATCTTTGAGGGAGTCAATGGGATCGTTGCTGTTTACTACAGTAGTTTGAGACGTATTATGCTTGTGGATTTTGTGACCAGGCAAGCTGCACGCAAGGTAAATTGGTTGTCATACCTCAACGTTCCTGTGGGTTCTGGAACAAACACCTAGTAGTTGCTAGAGTTGCACAGCAAGAATATTTACAAATAAATATTTATACAATCTGTTTGAGTTGTTTATGGCATGTGAGGTTTATGCAATAGCACCATAAAACGTCTGTATATATGATTTGATCTGCCTTCACTCCAGGATAATTTTGACACCTACTGCTTATTTCGATTTCACTATGTGAGGTATCTGATTATGGCACTGTAAATCAATCCTGCAGGCTCGCAATTTGCTGAGGGACAATCGGGCGATGAGCAATTGGCTGAGGAATTACTCACTCAACACTGCATTCTTTCACAATAAGAAGTATGTCTTTGACAGGTGACCTCTTTCCCTCTCTTTGCACACCCTTTGCCTTACATGTTATTCTAGATCTGTAGTAGGTTAGTTTGTTGTTTCTCTTTTGACTTCAGAAAGTTTCAGATATTCGTCATTGCCTTGGGCAAGGTCTGGAACTTCTGTATGCATTCATGGCCTTGATTCATCTCTCCATGTTGACGAGGTAAAATCATCTTGTACATAATTGACTGCTAAGTCCTTGGTCACTTCAGTTTGCCGTTATATTGTAATTTAATTAACTGATTATCCTCTCCAGATAAGAACAATGCTTGCAGGACACTTCGGCCCCAACAATGAAGGAATTAGAATTCCAACAAATTTAGATGGTTCGAGCATTGGGTTAGTTAAAAGCTGAATTTCCTTACGAAGTTGCAACCAGTCCCAATTGATGCGAACTACACATATGCTGGCATGTTAATAATCTAGTATTTTTAAATACACTGTCGTTTAATACTCCCTCTGTAAACTACTAATACATGACCTTTTAGATCACTAACATAGTGATCTAGAAGTTCTTCTATTAGTTTACAGTGGGAGTGCCTGCATTTTGGATCATTCCACAAAATTATCCACAGCCTGCTGTGGGACAAGACTATACATACGGGCCGACATGCAAACCCCTACATTCATGTTGGATTAGTTTGATTTCAGATAACTGTTATATAGGTTCTTATCTGGCTTTATGTTGGCTTTTGTTAGCTTGATTGTAGCCAATGAATTTCTGTTATGTACCCCACACCATGATGCTATATATTTCATATTAATGGTATTTCAGGAAAGCTTACATAAAGTATGGGAGCTGGTGTTATTTTTCAGAAGCACTCAATTTGAATGGTTCAAACCTTGGAGGGCAAAAGTTGATGGTCACTGAATGTGATGGGGGCAGTAGATTCTGGGATGGCCATATCTCTCCTAATGGGCCTGGTACAGGTAAAAGTAGCATCAGTTAATCTGACGTTTCTGTTAGGCCCAAATTGGTAGTAGAATTGAAGGACACACTGTATCTCTCTATGGCAAACAAATACTACTGTTATGCATTGAGTTTGAGTAGCACTATATATCTTTATAATGGATAAATACAGTACTCATCTCATTCTTCTCTTGCAGGGAAGAGGAAAGTTTTTGAACAATGAATGGTTGGTGATTGAATAATTGAAAGCTGCGTACAATTACCTGAACCAGTGTGCAACATGCATCATAATGTACCTGAACCAGTGTGCAACATGCATCATATTGTCACAAATATCCGTATTGTCGGGTGGCTTAGTTGTAACTCTGCAACCTTTGCAATTTGACTGCTGTTATCACATACATTGCTTTTGTCTGGTGGTGCTTGAAGATATCTAATTCTCTGATGTGCCGTTTGTGGTCGGTTGCCTTCTTAGAGCCATTCAAGTGATATATAAATTTGTCCTCGAGAGATGATTTTGAAATTGCTATGGATTCTCTTGGTTGAATGACTCGGTTTTCTTTTAGCAGCCATTTGATCCTAGATGGGACACTGGGACCCATAAATTTGGATGAATTGGTTATGGTTGATTAATTATTCATGTTTACAACACCATCCTCTAGTCTCTCTTATCACGTATGCCTTTATCTTTGCTACTAAGTGTTAAGTTGGGAAAATATTGTACTAAGTGTTAAGTTCACTCATCAAGGACCTTCTGCACACGATCCTGTTCACTCGTCAACTGTGTGGATTCGTGGAAGGGGTGTTGGGACCGGTGCTACACATAGAAAATGGAACATGTTTACATAATATAATACTAGTAAATATGCCCGTGCGTTGCTATGGGTTGATTTAATTGAATTTTCGGGCCATGGAGAATTTAGTCAACGTCAATTTTTCACATATTTGTAATTTGAACCCAAATGTTAACGTAGCATTATTATATGTTTTTTGAAGTAAAAATATGAACCGGATATTGCTGAAGTTATTTATTTGGCCGCTGCGAGGCGTCATCCGACTGATTTATGAAAATCAGCAGGGGCATGAGTCGTGCGATCCGTGTTGCATGACCGTCAGATGTCAGTGCGCGTGGAGCTACGGACGCAAACAAATTCTCGTACAAGAATCGTATGCATGGTGACGTATGCATGGTGACGTATGCATAGCACGTCTGAGCTTTTGGCCTGCATCACTAGGAAGCCTGTAAGCCACGACATACTGCTTCCATGAACTTATCAAGGCCACTCCTTCAGCATGCAAAATAATTGCTAACAGAATCACAGAAGACGGAGCAAAAAGCTCACCAGTGTCTGTTCTTCCAAGTTCCAACATCCCCAACCTACGTACATGCTGGCTTCTAGAGATGCACATCAAGATAATGCAAGGTGCTTTGCCGTATCCTGCATCAGTACAACCGTATGACTCTGAAGAAATCTCGCAGCGACGTCCTCCACCCATGCCCTCTTCATCACCTCCTGAGCCTCTGCCACTCCCCGCCGCAACACCATGTCCCCATCATCGTCTCGACCACCTCAACCACCTTGCGACTCTTCACGACTGGGATGGTACCTGCACGGTGGATGGTACCACCTGAGGCGGATGGTATCTGCATGACGGATAGACGAGAGGTGGGACGACGACGTAGGCAAAGCGGCACGGTGACTGGGTGGAGAGGCTTGGATGGTGCAACAACGGGCCGACTAGGGAGGAAGTGCATGTAGAACAAGAGGGAAGGGTCGGAGACGCGAGTGGGGTTTTAGGTGGGCCCGAGGTGTTCAAGTCCTAGAAGAAGAAGAAGAGGAAGAATGTCGATAGATGCTCCAACAACAACACCTCCAGGAAGGGAATGACACTAGATCACGGGTTTTCACTTCGATGGAGAGTCTGAGTAAACTCCATTTAATGCCTTCAACGAGGGAACACTGTTGAAAGTGCAACTAATCCCCGGTGGTTTTGGTAATTCTTAACAACATATACATCATTGAACTAATGCCTATTCAAAGAATATTTCAGGAAAGTTCAGTTTAGGTATGGCTATGAGATATGAATGTGGACCCCTCAAATGCAAAGGACAAAGCATTGGCAAAATCTCCAAGACTCTACATTTTTTGGTTAAGTGATCAAAGATCACATTAAGTCCATAGGAAAGCCAGCACTATTAAAAGAGGACAAGGTTTTGATCATGAGTCATTTGCTCAAGTGCTTAGAGATATTGCTCCAAAAACCCTCAACCGCACCCTCACAATCCTATTTGTCCAAAACCCTAAAGTCACTCCCGTCCCACTGAGATACACTTGATAGAGCCACTGCCTAAACCCTAGAAACTCGGTCTCACCGAGATGACCTTTGGTCCCACCGAAGTGCATTGGCAAACCTTTTGTAACCTATTTGTTTCATCTCAAAATTTCCGAGTGAAATGGATCGGTGTCACCGAAGCGTGGAAAGTGCTAAGGTCATCATCAATCGGTCCCACCGAGTGGATTCATCCGGTCTCACCGAAATGCCTAAAGTTCAAACTTTTTGCACTGGTCGGTCTCATCGACTGTTTTCACCTAGTCCCACCGAGTTGTGCATAAAGTGTGTAACAATTAGATTTTTGGTGAAGGCTATATATGTTGGGGAACGTAGCAGAAATTCAAAATTTTTCCTACGTAACACCAAGATCTATCTATGGAGAGACCAGCAACGAGTAGAAAGGGGAGTGCATCTACATACCCTTGTAGATCGCTAAGCGGAAGCGTTCAAGTGAACGGGGTTGATGGAGTCGTACTCGTCGTGATTCAGATCACCGATGATCCTAGTGCCGAACGGACGGCACCTCCGCGTTCAACACACGTACAGCTCGACGATGTCTCCCACGCCTTGATCTAGCAAGGAGAGAGGGAGAGGTTGAGGAAGACTCCATCCAGCAGCAGCACAACGGCGTGGTGGTGATGGAGGAGCGTGGCAATCCTGCAGGGCTTCGCCAAGCACCTACGGGAGAGGAGGAGGTGTCACGGGAGGGAGGGAGGCGCCAAGGGCTCAGGTATGGATGCCCTCCCTCCCCTCCACTATATATAGGGGAAGGGGAGAGGGGGAAGGCGCAGCCTTGCCCCCTCCTCCAAGGAAGGGGTGCGGCTAAGAGGGGGGGAGGAGTCCATCCTCCCCAAGGCACCTCGGAGGTGCCTTCCCCCTTTAGGACTCTCCCCTTTTTCCTATATCTTGGCGCATGGGCCTCTAGGGGCTGGTGCCCTTGGCCCATGTAGGCCAAGGCGCACCCCCTACAGCCCATGTGGCCCCCGGGGCAGGTGGCCCCACCCGGTGGGCCCCCGGGACCCTTCCGGTGGTCCCGGTACAATACCGATGACCCCGAAACTTGTCCCGATGGCCGAAACAGGACTTCCTATATATAAATCTTTACCTCCGGACCGTTCCGGAACTCCTCGTGACGTCCGGGATCTCATCCGGGACTCTGAACAACATTCAGTAACCACATACAAACTTCCTTTATAACCCTAGCGTCATCGAACCTTAAGTGTGTAGACCCTACGGGTTCGGGAGACATGTAGTCATGACCGAGATGTTCTCCGGTCAATAACCAACAGCGGGATCTGGATACCCATGTTGGCTCCCACATGTTCCACGATGATCTCATCGGATGAACCACGATGTCAAGGTCTCAATCGATCCCGTATACAATTCCCTTTGTCTAGCGGTATGGTACTTGCCCGAGATTCGATCGTCGGTATACCGATACCTTGTTCAATCTCGTTACCGGCAAGTCTCTTTACTCGTTCCGTAACACATCATCCCGTGATCAACCCCTTGGTCACATTGTGCACATTATGATGATGTCCTACCGAGTGGGCCCAGAGATACCTCTCCGTTTACACGGAGTGACAAAATCCCAATCTCGATTCGTGCCAACCCAACAGACACTTTCAGAGATACCCGTAGTGTACCTTTATAGCCACCCAGTTACGTTGTGACGTTTGGCACACCCAAAGCACTCCTACGGTATCCGGGAGTTGCACAATCTCATGGTCTAAGGAAATGATACTTGACATTAGAAAAGCTTTAGCATACGAACTACATGATCTTGTTCTAGGCTTAGGATTGGGTCTTGTCCATCACATCATTCTCCTAATGATGTGATCCCGTTATCAACGACATCCAATGTCCATGGTCAGGAAACCGTAACCATCTATTGATTAACGAGCTAGTCAACTAGAGGCTTACTAGGGACATGGTGTTGTCTATGTATCCACACATGTATCTGAGTTTCCTATCAATACAATTCTAGCATGGATAATAAACGATTATCGTGAACAAGGAAATATAATAATAATCAATTTATTATTGCCTCTAGGGCATATTTCCAACAGTCTCCCACTTGCACTAGAGTCAATAATCTAGTTCACATCGATATGTGATTAACACTCAAGGTCACATCCCCATGTGACTAACACCCAAAGAGTTTACTAGAGTCAATAATCTAGTTCACATTTACCATGTGATTAACACTCGATGAGTTCTGGGTTTGATCATGTTATGCTTGAGAGAGGTTATAGTCAACGGGTCTGAACCTTTCAGATCCGTGTGTGCTTTACAAATCTCTATGTCATCTCCTAGATGCAGCTACCACGTTATATTTGGAGCTATTCCAAATAACTGTTCTACTTGGAGCTATTCTAAATTGTTGCTCCATTATACGTATCCGGTATCTCTACTCAGAGCTATCCGGATAGGTGTTAAGCTTGCATCGACGTAACCCTTTACGACGAACTCTTTTACCACCTCCATAATTGAGAAAATTCCTTAGTCCACTAGTCACTAAGGATAACTTTGACCGCTGTCCTGTGATCCATTCTTGGATCACTCTTGTACCCCTTGACTGACTTATGGCAAGGCACACTTCAGGTGCGGTACACAGCATAGCATACTGTAGAGCCTACATCTTATGCATAGGGGACGACCTTAGTCCTTTCTCTCTATTCTGCCATGGTCGAGCTTCAAGTCTTAACTTCATACCTTACAACTCAGGCAAGAACTCCTTCTTTGACTGATCCATCTTGAACACCTTCAAGATCACGTCAAGGCATGTGCTCATTTGAAAGTACCATTAAGCGTTTTAATCTATCCTTATAGATCTTGATGCTCAATGCTCAAGCAGCTTAATCCAGGCTTTTCCATTGAAAAATACTTTCCAAATAACCCTTTATGCTTTCCAGAAATTCTACGTCATATCCGATCATTAATATGTCAACAACATACACTCATCAGAAATTCTATAGTGCTCCCACTCACTTCTTTGGAAATACAAGTTTCTCATAAACTTTGTATACACCCAAAATCTTTGATCATCATCAAAGCATACATTCCAACTCCGAGATGCTCACTCCAGTCCTCAGAAGGATTGCTGGAGCTTTGCATACTTATTAGCATATTTCAGGATGGACAAAACCTTCCGGTTGTATCACATACAACCTTTCCTCAAAAATCGTCGAGGAAACAATGTTTTGACATCCTATCTGCAAGATTTCATAAATAATGTAGTAATTGCTAATATAATTCCAACAGACTCTTAGCATCGCTACGAGTGAGAAAGTCTCATCGTAGTCAACTCCTTGAACTTGTCGAAAAACATCTTAACGACAAGTCGAGCTTTCTCAATGGTGACACTTACCATCATTGTCTGTCTTCCTTTTAAAATCCATCTGCACTCAACAGCCTTACGACCATCGAGTTGTTCTGCCAAAGTCTACACTTTGTTTTCATACATGGATCCTATCTCGGATTTTATGGCTTCTAACCATTTGTCGGAATTTGGGCCCACCATCGCTTCTCCATAGCTCGTAGGTTCATTGTTGTCTAGCAACATGACCTTCAAGACAGGATTACTGTACCACTCTGAAGTAGTACGTATCCTTGTCACCCTACGAGGTTCGGTAGTGACTTGATCCGAAACTTCATGATCACTATCATAAGCTTCCATTTCAATTGGTGTAGGTGCCACAGGAACAACTTCCTGTGCCCTGCTACACACTTGTTGAAGTGACGGTTCAATAACCTCATCAAGTCTCCACCATCCTCCCACTCAATTCTTTCGATAGAAACTTTTCCTCGAGAAAGGACCCGATTCTAGAAACAATCCCTTATTGCTTTCGAATCTGAGACAGGAGGTATACCCAACTGTTTTGGGTGTCCTATGAAGATGCATTTATCCGCTTTGGGTTCGAGCTTATCAGCCTGAAACCTTTCCACATAAGCATCGCAGCCCCAAACTTCTAAGAAATGACAGCTTAGGTTTCTCTAAACCATAATTCATACGGTGTCATCTCAACGGAATTACGTGGTGCCCTATTTAAAGTGAATGTGGTTGTCTCTAATGCCTAACCCATAAACTATAGTGGTACTTCGATAAGAGACATCATGGTATGCATCATATCCAATAGGGTGCAGTTATGATGTTCGGACACACCATCACACTATGGTGTTCCAGGCTGTATCAGTTGTGAAACAATTTCCACAATGTCTTAATTCTGTGCCAAACTCGTGATTCAGATATTCATCTCTATGATCATATCATAGATCTTTTATCCTCTTGTCACGACGATCTTTCAACTTCACACTGAAATTACTTGAACCTTTCAATAATTCAGACTCGTGATTCATCAAGTAAATATACTCAACATCTACTCGAATCATCTGTGAAGTAAGAACATAACGATATTCACTGCATGCCTCAGCACTCATTGGACTGCACACATCAAAATGTGTTACTTCCAACAAGTTGCTATCTTGTTCCATCTTACTGAAAACGAGGCTTTTCAGTCATCTTGCCCATGTGGTATGATTTGCATGTCCCAAGTGATTCAAAATCAAGTGAGTCAAAACGGTCCATTTGCATGGAATTTCTTCATGCATATACACCAATAGACATGGTTCGCATGTCTCAAACTTTTCAAAAACGAGTGAGCCCAAAGATCCATCAATATGGAGCTTCTTCATGCGTTTTATACCGATATGACTTACGTGGCAGTGCCACAAGTAGGTGGTACTATCATTACTATCTTTTGGCATGAACATGTGTATCACTACGATCGAGATTTAATAAACCATTCATTTTAGGTGTAAGACCATTGAAGGTTTTATTCAAATAAACAGAGTAACCATTATTCTCCTTAAATGAATAACCATATTGCGATAGACGTAATCCAATCATGTCTATGCTCAACGCAAACACCAAATAACAATTATTTAGGTTTAACACCAATCTCTTTGGTAGAGGGAGCGTGCGATGCTTGATCATATCAAGCTTGGAAAAACTTCCAACACATATCGTCAGCTCACCTTTAGCTAGTCTCCGTTTATTCCGTAGCCTTTTGTTTCGAGTTACTAACACTTAGCAACCGAACCGGTATCTAATACCCTGGTGCTACTAGGAGTACTAGCAAAGTACACATTAACACAATGTATATCCAATATACTTCTATCGACCTTGCCAGCCTTCTTATCTACCAAGTATCTAGGGTAATTCTGCTCTAGTGGTTGTTCCCCTTATTACAGAAGCACTTAGTCTCGGGTTTGGGTTTTACCTTGGGTTTCTTCACTAGAGTAGCAGCTGATTTGCCGTTTCATGAAGTATCCCTTCTTGCCCTTGCCCTTCTTGAAACTAGTGGTTTCACCAACCATCAACAATTGATGCTCCTTCTTGATTTCTACTTTCGCGGTGTCAAACATCGCGAATACCTCAAGGATCATCATATCTATCCCTGATATGTTATAGTTCATCACGAAGCTCTAACAGCTTGGTGGCAATGACTTTGGAGAACCATCACTGTCTTATCTGGAAGATCAACTCCCACTCGATTCAAATGATTGTTGTACTCAGACAATCTGAGCACAAGCTCAACAATTGAGCTTTTCTCCTTAGTTTGCAGGTTAAGAAAGTCATCGGAGGTCTTATACCTCTTGACATAGGCACGAGCCTGAAATCCCAATTTCAGCCCTCAAAACATCTCATATGTTTCGCGACGTTTCAAAAATGTCTTTGGTGCCTCAACTCTAAACCGTTTAACTGAACTATCACGTAGTTATCAAAACGTGTATGTCCGATGTTCGCAACATCCACAGACGACGTTTGGGGTTCAGCACACTGAGCGGTGCATTAAGGACATAAGCTTTCTACTGTCCGCATAATCGCTACTATCAACTTTCAACTATATTTTCTCTAGGAACATATCTAAACAGTAGAACTATAGCGTGAGCTACGACGTAATTTGCAAAAACCTTTTGACTATGTTCAGGATAATTAAGTTCATCTTATGAACTCCCACTCAGATAGACATCCCTCTAGTCATCTAAGTGATTACATGATCCGAATCAAACTAGGCCGTGTCCGATCATCACGTGAGACGGACTAGTCATCATCGGTGAACATCTTCATGTTGATCGTATCTTCTATACGACTCATGTTCGACCTTTCGGTCTCCGTGTTCCGAGCCCATGTCTGTACATGCTAGGCTCGTCAAGTTAACCCTAAGTGTTTCGCGTGTGTTCCGAGGCCATGTCTGTACATGCTAGGCTCGTCAACACCCGTTGTATTTGAACGTCTGAATAAAACACCAGATCATCACGTGATGTTTTGAAACAGCGAACTGTGGCAACGGTGCACAGTTAGGGGAGAACACTTCTTGAAATTGTTGTAAGGGATCATCTTATTTACTACCGTCGTTCTAAGCAAATAAGATGTATAAACATGATAAACATCACATGCAATCAAATAGTGACATGATATGGCCATCATCACTTTGCTCCTTTTGATCTCCATCTTCGGGGCTCCATGATCATCATCGTCACCGGCATGACACCATGATCTCCATCATCGTGTCTTCATGAAGTTGCCTCGCCAACTATTACTTCTACTACCTTGGCTAACGGTTAGCAATAAAGTAAAGTAATTACATGACGTTTAAGTTGACACGCAGGTCACAAATAAATTAAGACAACTCCTATGGCTCCTGCCGGTTGTCATACTCATCGACATGCAAGTCGTGATTCCTATTACAAGAACATGATCAATCTCATACATCACATATATCATTCATCACATCCTTTGGCCATATCACATCACATAGCATACCCTGCAAAAACAAGTTAGACGTCCTCTAATTGTTGTTTGCATGTTTTACGTGGCTGCTATGGGTTTCTAGCAAGAACGTTTCTTACCTACGCATGAACCACAACGTGATATGCCAATTGCTATTTACCCTTCATAAGGACCCTTTTCATCGAATCCGATCCGACTAAAGTGGGAGAGACAGACACCCGCCAGCCACCTTATGCAACTAGTGCATGTTTGTCGGTGGAACCGGTCTCACGTAAGCGTACGTGTAAGGTTGGTCCGGGCCGCTTCATCCCACGATGCCGCTGAATCAAGATAAGACTAGTAACGGCAAGCATATTGAACAATATCGACGCCCACAACTACTTTGTGTTCTACTCGTGCAAAGAATCTACGCAATAGACCTAGCTCATGATGCCACTGTTGGGGAACGTAGCAGAAATTCAAAATTTTCCTACGTAACACCAAGATCTATCTATGGAGAGACCAGCAACGAGTAGAAAGAGAGGAGAGTTTGCATCTACATACCCTTGTAGATCGCTAAGCGGAAGCGTTCAAGTGAACAGGGTTGATGGAGTCGTACTCGTCGTGATTCAGATCACCGATGATCAAGTGCCGAACGGACGGCACCTCCGCGTTCAACACACGTACAGCCCGGTGACGTCTCCCACGCCTTGATCCAGCAAGGAGAGAGGGAGAGGTTGAGGAAGACTCCATCCAACAGCAGCACAACGGCGTGGTGGTGGTGGTGGAGGAGCGTGGCAATCCCGCAGGGCTTCGCCGAGCACCTACGGGAGAGGAGATGTGTCACGGGAGGGAGAGGGAGGCAACCAAAGGCCTTAGGTGTGATTGCTCCTCCTTTTCCCCACTATATATAGGGCCAAGGGAGAGGGGGAGGGCGCAGCCTTGCCCCCTCCTCCAAGGAAGGGGTGCGGCTAAGGATGGGGAGGAGTCCATCCTCCCCAAGGCACCTCGGAGGTGCCTTCCCCCTTGAGGACTCTTCCCTCCCCAAGTTTCCTTGCGCATGGGCCTCTTGGGGCTGGTGCCCTTGGCCCATGTAGGCCAAGGCGCACCCCCTACATCCCATGTGGCCCCCCGGGGCAGGTGGCCCCACCCGGTGGGCCCCCGGGACCCTTCCGGTGGTCCCGGTACAATACCGATGACCCCGAAACTTGTCCCGATGGCCGAAACAGGACTTCCTATATATAAATCTTTACCTCCGGACCATTCCGGAACTCCTCGTGACGTCCGGGATCTCATCCGGGACTCCGAACAACATTCGGTAACCACATACAAGCTTCCTTTATAACCCTAGCGTCATCGAACCTTAAGTGTGTAGACCCTACGGGTTCGGGAGACATGCAGACATGACCGAGACGTTCTCCAGTCAATAACCAACAGCGGGATCTGGATACCCATGTTGGCTCCCACATGTTCCACGATGATCTCATCGGATGAACCACGATGTCAAGGACTCAATCGATCTCGTATACAATTCCCTTTGTCTAGCGGTATTTTACTTGCCCGAGATTCGATCGTCGGTATACCGATACCTTGTTCAATCTCGTTACCGGCAAGTCACTTTACTCGTTTCCGTAACACATCATCCCGTGATCAACTCCTTGGTCACATTGCGCATATGATGATGTCCTACCGAGTGGGCCCAGAGATACCTCTCCGTTTACACGGAGTGACAAATCCCAGTCTCGATCCGCATAAAACAATAGATACTTTCGGAGATACCTGTAGTGTACCTTTATAGTCACCCAGTTACGTTGTGACGTTTGATACACCCAAAGCACTCCTACGGTATCCAGGAGTTATACGATCTCATGGTCAAAGGAAGAGATACTTGACATTCGCAAAGCTCTAGCAAATGAACTACTCGATCTTTTGTGCTAGTCTTAGGATTGGGTCTTGTCCATCACATCATTCTCCTAATGATGTGATCCCGTTATCAACGACATCCAATGTCCATAGCCAGGAAACCATGACTATCTGTTGATCACAACGAGCTAGTCAACTAGAGGCTCACTAGGGACATATTGTGGTCTATGTATTCACACGTGTATTACGATTTCCGGATAATACAGTTATAGCATGAATAAAAGACAATTATCATGAACAAGGAAATATAATAATAACACTTTTATTATTGCCTCTAGGGCATATTTCCAACACATTTTACCCATAAGGCATGGTTCGCACGTGTCAAATGATTCATAATCAAGAGACTCTAAAAGTCCATCAGCATGGAGCTTCTTCATGCGTTTGACACCTATGTGACCAAGGCGGCAGTGCCACAAGTATGTGGGACTATCATTATCAACTTTACTTCTTTTGGTACTCACATTATGAACATGTGTAGCATCACGTTCGAGATTCATAAAGAATAAACCATTCACCATAGGAGCATGACCATAAAACATATCTCTCATAAAAATGGAACAACCATTATTCTCAGATTTAAAAGAGTAGCCATCTCGAATTAAACGAGATCCCGATACAATGTTCATGCTCAAAGCTGGCACTAAATAACAATTATTAAGGTTTAAAACTAATCCCGAAGGGAGATGCAGAGGTAGCGTGCCGACGGCGATCACAATGACCTTGGAACCATTCCCGACGCGCATCGTCACCTCGTCCTTTGCCAGTTTCCGCTTATTCCGCAGCCCCTGCTTTGAGTTACAAATGTGAGCAACTGCACCGGTATCAAATACCCAGGAGCCACTACGGGCACTAGTAAGGTACACATCAATTACATGTATATCACATATACCTTTGGTTTTGCCGGCCTTCTTATCCGCTAAGTACTTAGGGCAGTTCCGCTTCCAGTGACCGCTTCCCTTGCAATAAAAGCACTCAGTCTCGGGCTTGGGTCCATTCTTTGGCTTCTTCCCGGTAGCTTGCTTGCCGGGCGCGGCAACCCCCTTGCCGTCCTTCTTGAAGTTCTTTTCACCCTTGCCTTTCTTGAACTTAGTGGTTTTATTGACCATCAACACTTGATGTTCTTTCCTGACTTCTACCTCTGCTGATTTCAGCATAGCAAATACTTCAGGAATGGTCTTTTCCATCCCCTGCATATTGAAGTTCATCACAAAGCTCTTGTAGCTTGGTGGAAGCGACTGGAGGATTCTGTCAATGACCGCATCATCCGGGAGATTAACTCCCAGCTGAGTCAAGCGGTTATGCAACCCAGACATAGTGAGTATGTGCTCACTGACAGAACTGTTTTCCTCCATCTTACAGCTGAAGAATTTGTCGGAGACTTCATATCTCTCGACCCGGGCATGAGCTTGGAAAACCATTTTCAGCTCTTCGAACATCTCATATGCTCCATGTCTCTCAAAACGCTTTTGGAGCCCCGGCTCTAGGCTGTAAAGCATGCCGCACTGAACGAGGGAGTAGTCATCGGAACGTGCCTGCCAAGCGTTCATAACGTCTTGTTCCGCAGGGAGAACAGGTGCATCACCTAGCGGTGCTTGTAGGACATAATCTTTCTTGGCAGCTATGAGGATGATCCTCAGGTTCCGGACCCAGGCCGTATAGTTGCTGCCATTGTCTTTCAGCTTGGTTTTCTCTAGGAACGCGTTGAAGTTGAGGACTACGTTGGCCATTTGATCTACAAGACATATTGTAAAAATTTAGACTAAGTTCATGATAATTAAGTTCATCTAATCAAATTATAATGAACTCCCACTCAGATTTGACATCCCTTTGGTCATCTAAGTGTTACACGATCCGAGTCGACTAGGCCGTGTCCGATCATCACGTGAGACGGACTAGTCATCGTCGGTGAACATTCTCATGTAGATCGTATCTTCCATACGACTCGTGTTCGACCTTTCGGTCTCCGTGTTCCGAGGCCATGTCTGTACATGCTAGGCTCGTCAAGTTAACCCTAAGTGTTTTCGCTGTGTAAAACTGTCTTACACCCGTTGTATGTGAACGTAAGAATCTATCACACCCGATCATCACGTGGTGCTTCGAAACGACGAACTGTAGCAACGGTGCACAGTTAGGGGAGAACACTTCTTGAAATTTTTATGAGGGATCATCTTATTTACTACCGTCGTTCTAAGCAAATAAGATGTATAAACATGATAAACATCACATGCAATCAAATAAGAGTAGTGACATGATATGGCCAATATCATATAGCTCCTTTGATCTTCATCTTCGGGGCTCCATGATCATCTTGTCACCGGCATGACACCATGATCTCCATCATCATGATCTCCATCATCGTGTCTTCATGAAGTTGTCACGCCAACGACTACTTCTACTTCTATGACTAACGCGTTTAGCAATAAAGTAAAGTAGTTTACATGGCGTTCTTCAATGACACGCAGGTCATACAAAAAAAATAAAGACAACTCCTATGGCTCCTGCCGGTTGTCATACTCATCGACATGCAAGTCGTGAATCCTATTACAAGAACATGATCAATCTCATACATCACATATATCATTCATCACATCCTTTGGCCATATCACATCACATAGCATACCCTGCAAAAACAAGTTAGACGTCCTCTAATTGTTGTTTGCATGTTTTACGTGGCTGCTATGGGTTTCTAGCAAGAACGTTTCTTACCTACGCATGAACCACAACGTGATATGCCAATTGCTATTTACCCTTCATAAGGACCCTTTTCATCGAATCCGATCCGACTAAAGTGGGAGAGACAGACACCCGCCAGCCACCTTATGCAACTAGTGCATGTTTGTCGGTGGAACCGGTCTCACGTAAGAGTACGTGTAAGGTTGGTCCGGGCCGCTTCATCCCACGATGCCGCCGAATCAAGATAAGACTAGTAACGGCAAGCATATTGAACAATATCGACGCCCACAACTATTTTGTGTTCTACTCGTGCAAAGAATCTACGCAATAGACCTAGCTCTGATACCACTGTTGGGGAACGTAGCAGAAATTCAAAAATTTTCCTACGTAACACCAAGATCTATCTATGGAGAGACCAGCAACGAGTAGAAAGGGGAGTGCATCTACATACCCTTGTAGATCGCTAAGCGGAAGCGTTCAAGTGAACGGGGTTGATGGAGTCGTACTCATCGTGATTCAGATCACCGATGATCCTAGTGCCGAACGGACGGCACCTCCGCGTTCAACACACGTACAGCTCGACGATGTCTCCCACGCCTTGATCCAGCAAGGAGAGAGGGAGAGGTTGAGGAAGACTCCATCCAGCAGCAGCACAACGGCGTGGTGGTGATGGAGGAGCGTGGCAATCCTGCAGGGCTTCGCCAAGCACCTACGGGAGAGGAGGAGGTGTCACGGGAGGGAGGGAGGCGCCAAGGGCTCAGGTATGGATGCCCTCCCTCCCCTCCACTATATATAGGGGCAGGGGAGAGGGGGAAGGCGCAGCCTTGCTGTTGGGTTTCGTAGTAATTTCAAAATTTTTCCTACGCGCACACAGGATCATGTGATGCATAGCAACGAGAGGAGAGTGTTGTCTACGTACCCAACGCAGACCGACTGCGGAAGCAATGACACGACGTAGAGGAAGTAGTCGTACGTCTTCACGATCCAACCGATCAAGCACCGAAACTACGGCACCTCCGAGTTCGAGCACACGTTCAGCTCGATGACGATCCCCGGACTCCGATCCAGCAAAGTGTCGGGGAAGAGTTTCGTCAGCACGACGGCGTGGTGACGATCTTGATGAACTACAGCAGCAGGGCTTCGCCTAAACTCCGCTACAGTATTATCGAGGAATATGGTGGCAGGGGGCACCGCACACGGCTAAGGAATCGATCACGTGGATCAACTTGTGTCAACTTGTGTGTTTAGAGGTGCCCCTGCCTCCGTATATAAAGGAGGAGAGGAGGGGAGGCTGGCCGGCCAAAGAGGGAGGCGCAGGAGAGTCCTACTCCCTCTAGGAGTAGGATTCCTCCCCCAATCCTAGTCCAACTAGGATTCCTCGGAGGGGAAGGGAGAGAGGGGGGCCGGCCACCTTCTCCTAGTCCTAATAGGACTAGGGGAGGGGAAAGAGGCGCAGACACCTTGGGCTGCCCCTTTCTCCTTTCCACTAAGGCCCATGATGGCCCATATGGCTCCCGGGGGGTTCCGGTAACCTCCCGGTAACCCGGTAAAATCCCGATTTCACCCGGAACACTTCCGATGTCCAAACATAGGCTCCCAATATATCAATCTTTACGTCTCGACCATTTCGAGACTCCTCGTCATGTCCGTGATCACATCCGGGACTCCGAACAACCTTCGGTACATCAAAATGCATAAACTCATAATATAACTGTCATCGTAACCTTAAGCGTGCGGACCCTACGGGTTCGAGAACAATGTAGACATGACCGAGACATGTCTCTGGTCAATAACCAATAGCGGGACCTGGATGCCCATATTGGCTCCTACATATTCTACGAAGATCTTTATCGGTCAGACCGCATAACAACATACGTTGTTCCCTTTGTCATCAGTATGTTACTTGCCCGAGATTCGATCGTCGGTATCCAATACCTAGTTCAATCTCGTTAACGGCAAGTCTCTTTACTCGTTCCGTAATACATCATCTCACAACTAACATATTAGTTGTAATGCTTGCAAGGCTTATGTGATGTGTATTACCGAGAGGGCCCAGAGATACCTCTCCGACAATCGGAGTGACAAATCCTAATCTCGAAATACGCCAACCCAACATCGACCATTGGAGACACCTGTAGTACTCCTTTATAATCACCCATTTACGTTGTGACGTTTGGTAGTACCCAAAGTGTTCCTCCGGTAAACGGGAGTTGCATAATCTCATAGTCGTAGGAACATGTATAAGTCATGAAGAAAGCAATAGCAACATACTAAACGATCAGGTGCTAAGCTAATGGAATGGGTCATGTCAATCAGATCATTCTACTAATAATGTGACCTCGTTAATCAAATAACAACTCATTGTTCATGGTTAGGAAACATAACCATCTTTGATTAACGAGCTAGTCAAGTAGAGGCATACTAGTGACACTCTGTTTGTCTATGTATTCACACATGTATTATGTTTCCGGAAAATACAATTCTAGCATGAATAATAAACATTTATCATGATTATAAGGAAATAAATAATAACTTTATTATTGCCTCTAGGGCATATTTCCTTCAGTCTCCCACTTGCACTAGAGTCAATAATCTAGATTACACTGTAATGAATCTAACACCGATGGAGCTTTGGTGCTGATCATGTTTTGCTCGTGGAAGAGGCTTAGTCAACGGGTCTGTCATATTCAGAGCCGTATGTATTTTGCAAATATCCTATGTCTACAATGCTCTGTGCGGAGCTACTCTAGCTAATTGCTCCCACTTTCAATATGTATCCAGATTGAGACTTAGAGTCATCTGGATCAGTGTAAAAGTTTGCACTGATGTAACTTTTACAACAAACTCTTTTATCACCTCCATAATCGAGAAACATCTCCTTAGTCCTTACTAAGGATATTCTTGACCAATGTCCAGTGATCTACTCCTAGATCACTATTGTACTCCCTTGCCAAATACAGAGCAAGGTATACAATAGGTCTGGTACATAGCATAGCATACTTTATAGAACCTATGACTGAGGCATAGGGAATGACTTTTCATTCTCTTTCTATTTTCTGCTGTGATCGGGATTTGAGTCTTACTCAATTTCATACCTTTGCAACACAGACAAGAACTCTTTCTTTAACTGTTCCATTTTGAACTATTTCAAAATCTTGCCAAGGTATGTAGTCATTGAAAATCTTATCAAGTGTCTTGATCTATCTCAATAGATCTTGATTCTCAATATATAAGTAGCTTTTACTGAGGTCTTTTCTTGAAAAACTTTTATTCAAGTATCCCTTTATGCTATCCAGAAATTCTATATCATTTCCAATCAATAATATGTCATCCACATATAATATCAGAAATGCTACAGAGCTCCCACTCACTTTCTTGTAAATACAGGCTTCTCCAAAAGTCTGTATAAAACCAAATGCTTTGATCACACTATCAAAACGTTTATTCCAACTCTGAGAGGCTTACACCAGTCCATAAATGGATCGCTGGAGCTTGCACACTTTGTTAGCTCCCTTTGGATTGACAAAACCTTCTGGTTGCATCATATACAACTCTTCTTTAATAAATCCATTAAGGAATGTAGTTTTGTTTATCCATTTGCCAGATTTCATAAAATGCGGCAATTGCTAACATGATTCGGACGGACTTAAGCATCGCTACGGGTGAGAAGGTCTCATCGTAGTCAATTCCTTGAACTTGCCGAAAACCTTTTGCGACAAGTCGAGCTTTGTAGACAGTAACATTACCATCAGCGTCAGTCTTCTTCTTAAAAATCCATTTATTCTCAATTGCTTGCCGATCATCGGGCAAGTCAACCAAAGTCCATACTTTGTTCTCATACATGGATCCCATCTCAGATTTCATGGCTTCTAGCCACTTTGCGGAATCTGGGCTCACCATCGCTTCTTCATAGTTCGTAGGTTCATCATGATCTAGTAGCATGACCTCCAGAACAGGATTACCGTACCACTCTGGTGCGGATCTTACTCTGGTTGATCTACGAAGTTCAGTAGTATCTTGATCTGAAGTTTCATGATCATTATCATTGGCTTCCTCACTAACTGGTGTAGGTGTCACTGAAACAGTTTTCTGTGATGAACTACTTTCCAGTAAGGGAGCAGGTATAGTTACCTCGTCAAGTTCTACTTTCCTCCCACTCACTTCTTTCGAGAGAAACTCCTTCTCTAGAAATGATCCATTCTTAGCAACAAATGTTTTGCCTTCGGATCTATGATAGAAGGTGTACCCAACAGTTTCCTTTGGGTATCCTATGAATACACATTTCTCCGATTTGGGTTCGAGCTTATCAGGTTGAAGCTTTTTCACATAAGCATCGCAGCCCCAAACTTTAAGAAACGACAACTTTGGTTTCTTGCCAAACCATAGTTCATAAGGCGTCGTCTCAACGGATTTTGATGGTGCCCTATTTAACGTGAATGCGGCCGTCTCTAAAGCATATCCCCAAAATGATAGCGGTAAATCTGTAAGAGACATCATAGATCGCACCATATCTAGTAAAGTACGATTACGACGTTCGGACACACCATTACGCTGTGGTGTTCCGGGGGGCGTGAGTTGCGAAACTATTCCACAGTTTTTCAAATGTACACCAAACTCGTAACTCAAATATTCTCCTCCACGATCAGATCGTAGAAACTTTATTTTCTTGTTACGATGATTTTCAACTTCACTCTGAAATTCTTTGAACTTTTCAAATGTTTCAGACTTATGCTTCATTAAGTAGATATATCCATATCTGCTCAAATCATCTGTGAAGGTGAGAAAATAACGATATCCGTCACGAGCCTCAATATTCATCGGACCACATACATCGGTATGTATGATTTCCAACAAATCTGTTGCTCTCTCCATAGTACCGGAGAACGGTGTTTTAGTCATCTTGCCCATGAGGCACGGTTCGCAAGTACCAAGTGATTCATAATCAAGTGGTTCCAAAAGTCCATTAGTATGGAGTTTCTTCATGCGTTTTACACCGATATGACCTAAACGACAGTGCCACAAATAAGTTGCACTTTCATTATCAACTCTGTATCTTTTGGTTTCAACATTATGAATATGTGTATTACTACTATCGAGATTTAGTAAGAATAGACCACTCTTCAAGGGTGCATGACCATAAAAGATATTACTCATATAAATAGAACAACCATTATTCTCTGATTTAAATGAATAACCGTCTCGCATTAAACAAGATCCAGATATAATGTTCATGCTCAACGCTGGCACCAAATAATAATTATTTAGGTCTAATATTAATCCCGAAGGTAGATGTAGAGGTAGCGTGCCGACCGCGATCACATCGGCTTTGGAACCGTTTCCCACGCGCATCGTCACCTCATCCTTTGCCAGTGCCCGCTTATTCTGTAGTCCCTGTTTCGAGTTGCAAATATTAGCAACAGAACCAGTATCAAATACCCAGGTGCTACTGCGAGCATTGGTAAGGTACACATCAATAACATGTATATCACATATACCTTTGTTCACCTTGCCATCCTTCTTATCCGCCAAATACTTGGGGCAGTTCCGCTTCCAGTGACCAGTCTGCTTGCAGTAGAAGCACTCAGTTTCAGGCTTAGGTCTAGACTTGGGTTTCTTCTCTTGAGCAGCAACTTGCTTGCCGTTCTTTTTGAAGTTCCCCTTTTTCTTCCCTTTGCCCTTTTTCTTGAAACTAGTGGTCTTGTTAACCATCAACACTTGATGCTCCTTCTTGATTTCTACCTCCGCAGCTTTTAGCATTGCGAAGAGCTCGGGAATAGTCTTGTTCATCCCTTGCATATTATAGTTCATCACGAAGCTCTTGTAGCTTGGTGGCAGTGATTGGAGAATTCTGTCAATGACGCAATCATCTGGAAGATTAACTCCCAATTGAATCTAGTGATTATTATACCCAGACATTTTAAGTATATGCTCACTGACAGAACTGTTCTCTTCCATCTTGCAGCTATAGAACTTATTGGAGACTTCATATCTCTCAATCCGGGCATTTGCTTGAAATATTAACTTCAACTCCTGGAACATCTCATATGCTCCATGACGTTCAAAACGTCGTTGAAGTCCCGATTCTAAGCCGTAAAGCATGGCACACTGAACTATCGAGTAGTCATCAGCTTTGCTCTGCCAGACGTTCATAACATCTGGCGTTGCTCCAGCAGCAGGCCTGGCACCCAGCGGTGCTTCCAGGACGTAATTCTTCTGTGCAGCAATGAGGATAATCCTCAAGTTACGGACCCAGTCCGTGTAATTGCTACCATCATCTTTCAACTTTGCTTTCTCAAGGAACGCATTAAAATTTAACGGAACAACAGCACGAGCCATCTATTTACAATCAACATAAACAAGCAAGATACTATCAGGGACTAAGTTCATGATAAATTTTAAGTTCAATTAATCATATTATTAAAGAACTCCCACTTAGATAGACATCCCTCTAATCCTCTAAGTGATCACGTGATCCAAATCAACTAAACCATGTCCGATCATCACGTGAGATGGAGTAGTTTCATCGGTGAACATCATTATGTTGATCATATCTACTATATGATTCACGCTCGACCTTTCGGTCTCCGTGTTCCGAGGCCATATCTGCATATGCTAGGCTCGTCAAGTTTAACCTGAGTATTCTGCGTGCGCAACTGTTTTGCACCCGTTGTATTTGAACGTAGAGCCTATCACACCCGATCATCACGTGGTGTCTCAGCACGAAGAACTTTTGCAACGGTGCATACTCAGGGAGAACACTTCTTGATAATTTAGTGAGAGATCATCTTATAATGCTACCGTCAATCAAAGCAAGATAAGATGCATAAAAAGATAAACATCACATGCAATCAATATAAGTGATATGATATGGCCATCATTATCTTGTGCTTGTGATCTCCATCTCCGAAGCACCGTCACGATCACCATCGTCACCGGCGCGACACCTTGATCTCCATCGTAGCATCGTTGTCGTCTCGCCAATCTTATGCTTCCACGACTATCACTACCGTTTAGTAATAAAGTAAAGCATTACATTGCATTGCATACAATAAAGCGACAACCATATGGCTCCTGCCAGTTGCCGATAACTTGGTTACAAAACATGATCATCTCATACAATAAATTTCAGCATCATGCCTTGACCATATCACATCACAACATGCCCTGCAAAAACAAGTTAGACGTCCTCTACTTTGTTGTTGCATGTTTTACGTGGCTGCTACGGGCTTAAGTAAGAACCAATCTCACCTACGCATCAAAACCACAACGATAGTTTGTCAAATAGACTCCGTTTTAACCTTCGCAAGGACCGGGCGTAGCCATACTTGGTTCAACTAAAGTTGGAGAGGCAGTCGCCCGCAAGCCATCTCTGTGCAAAGCACGTCGAGGGAACCGGTCTCGCGTAAGCGTACGCGTAAGGTTGGTCCGGATCGTCTCGTCCAACAATACCGCTGAACCAAAATATGACATGCTGGTAGGCAGTATGACTTGTATCGTCCACAACTCACTTGTGTTCTACTCGTGCATATAACATCAACATCATTAACCTAGGCTCTGATACCACTGTTGGGTTTCGTAGTAATTTCAAAATTTTTCCTACGCGCACACAGGATCATGTGATGCATAGCAACGAGAGGAGAGTGTTGTCTACGTACCCAACGCAGACCGACTGCGGAAGCAATGACACGACATAGAGGAAGTAGTCGTACGTCTTCATGATCCAACCGATCAAGCACCGAAACTACGGCACCTCCGAGTTCGAGCACACGTTCAGCTCAATGACGATCCCCGGACTCCGATCCAGCAAAGTGTCGGGGAAGAGTTTCGTCAGCACGACGGCGTGGTGACGATCTTGATGAACTACAGCAGCAGGGCTTCGCCTAAACTCCGCTACAGTATTATCGAGGAATATGGTGGCAGGGGGCACCGCACACGGCTAAGGAATCGATCACGTGGATCAACTTGTGTCAACTTGTGTGTTTAGAGGTGCCCCTGCCTCCGTATATAAAGGAGGAGAGGAGGGGAGGCTGGCCGGCCAAAGAGGGAGGCGCAGGAGAGTCCTACTCCCTCTAGGAGTAGGATTCCTCCCCCAATCCTAGTCCAACTAGGATTCCTCGGAGGGGAAGGGAGAGAGGGGGGCCGGCCACCTTCTCCTAGTCCTAATAGGACTAGGGGAGGGGAAAGAGGCGCAGACACCTTGGGCTGCCCCTTTCTCCTTTCCACTAAGGCCCATGATGGCCCATATGGCTCCCGGGGGGTTCCGGTAACCTCCCGGTAACCCGGTAAAATCCCGATTTCACCCGGAACACTTCCGATGTCCAAACATAGGCTCCCAATATATCAATCTTTACGTCTCGACCATTTCGAGACTCCTCGTCATGTCCGTGATCACATCCGGGACTCCGAACAACCTTCGGTACATCAAAATGCATAAACTCATAATATAACTGTCATCGTAACCTTAAGCGTGCGGACCCTACGGGTTCGAGAACAATGTAGACATGACCGAGACATGTCTCTGGTCAATAACCAATAGCGGGACCTGGATGCCCATATTGGCTCCTACATATTCTACGAAGATCTTTATCGGTCAGACCGCATAACAACATACGTTGTTCCCTTTGTCATCAGTATGTTACTTGCCCGAGATTCGATCGTCGGTATCCAATACCTAGTTCAATCTCGTTAACGGCAAGTCTCTTTACTCGTTCCGTAATACATCATCTCACAACTAACATATTAGTTGTAATGCTTGCAAGGCTTATGTGATGTGTATTACCGAGAGGGCCCAGAGATACCTCTCCGACAATCGGAGTGACAAATCCTAATCTCGAAATACGCCAACCCAACATCGACCATTGGAGACACCTGCAGTACTCCTTTATAATCACCCATTTACGTTGTGACGTTTGGTAGTACCCAAAGTGTTCCTCCGGTAAACGGGAGTTGCATAATCTCATAGTCGTAGGAACATGTATAAGTCATGAAGAAAGCAATAGCAACATACTAAACGATCAGGTGCTAAGCTAATGGAATGGGTCATGTCAATCAGATCATTCTACTAATGATGTGACCTCGTTAATCAAATAACAACTCATTGTTCATGGTTAGGAAACATAACCATCTTTGATTAACGAGCTAGTCAAGTAGAGGCATACTAGTGACACTCTGTTTGTCTATGTATTCACACATGTATTATGTTTCCGGAAAATACAATTCTAGCATGAATAATAAACATTTATCATGATTATAAGGAAATAAATAATAACTTTATTATTGCCTCTAGGGCATATTTCCTTCACTTGCCCCCTCCTCCAAGGAAGGGGTGCGGCTAAGAGGGGGGGGAGGAGTCCATCCTCCCCAAGGCACCTCGGAGGTGCCTTCCCCCTTTAGGACTCTCCCCTTTTTCCTATATCTTGGCGCATGGGCCTCTAGGGGCTGGTGCCCTTGGCCCATGTAGGCCAAGGCGCACCCCCTACAGCCCATGTGGCCCCCCGGGGCCGGTGGCCCCACCCGGTGGGCCCCCGGGACCCTTCCGGTGGTCCCGGTACAATACCGATGACCCCGAAACTTGTCCCGATGGCCGAAACAGGACTTCCTATATATAAATCTTTACCTCCGGACCATTCCGGAACTCCTCGTGACGTCCGGGATCTCATCCGGGACTCCGAACAACATTCGGTAACCAGATACAAACTTCCTTTATAACCCTAGCGTCATCGAACCTTAAGTGTGTAGACCCTACGGGTTCGGGAGACATGTAGTCATGACCGAGATGTTCTCCGGTCAATAACCAACAGCGGGATCTGGATACCCATGTTGGCTCCCACATGTTCCACGATGATCTCATCGGATGAACCACGATGTCAAGGACTCAATCGATCCCGTATACAATTCCCTTTGTCTAGCGGTATGGTACTTGCCCGAGATTCGTTCGTCGGTATACCGATACCTTGTTCAATCTCGTTACCGGCAAGTCTCTTTACTCGTTCCGTAACACATCATCCCGTGATCAACCCCTTGGTCACATTGTGCACATTATGATGATGTCCTACCGAGTGGGCCCAGAGATACCTCTCCGTTTACACGGAGTGACAAAATCCCAATCTCGATTCGTGCCAACCCAACAGACACTTTCAGAGATACCCGTAGTGTACCTTTATAGCCACCCAGTTACGTTGTGACGTTTGGCACACCCAAAGCACTCCTACAGTATCCGGGAGTTGCACAATCTCATAGTCTAAGGAAATGATACTTGACATTAGAAAAGCTTTAGCATACGAACTACATGATCTTGTGCTAGGCTTAGGATTGGGTCTTGTCCATCACATCATTCTCCTAATGATGTGATCCCGTTATCAACGACATCCAATGTCCATGGTCAGGAAACCGTAACCATCTATTGATTAACGAGCTAGTCAACTAGAGGCTTACTAGGGACATGGTGTTGTCTATGTATCCACACATGTATCTGAGTTTCCTATCAATACAATTCTAGCATGGATAATAAACGATTATCGTGAACAAGGAAATATAATAATAATCAATTTATTATTGCCTCTAGGGCATATTTCCAACAATATATACCCCACCCACACCACCTACTCTCATACAGAGGACGAAGCTACCACTTCCCATATCATTTTCTGAGAGAGAACCACCTACACTTGTGTTGAAATCAACAGGATTCCACTCCAACCTTTGATCCTTGATTTCTAGCCCCCTCAAGTTGCTTTCCACTTCAATCCTTCTTCTACTACCATGCCAAATCTGTGAGAGAGTGATTGAGTGTTGATGAGACTATCTTTTGAAGCACAAGAGAAAGGAGTTCATCATCAACAACGACATCTATTACCTTTTGGAGAGTGGTGTCTCCTAGATTGGTAGGTGCCATTTGAGAGCCTCCAAATCTCGTGGAGTTGCATCAAGGAGTTTGTAAGGGCAAGGAGATCGCCTACTTCATGAAGATCTACCCCGAGTGAGACTAGTCCTTCGTGGACGGAAGTCATGATGTCATAGACAAGGTTGCTTCTTCGTGAACCCTTCGTGGGTCGATTCCTCCATGGAATCACGCATCCGTTACCCTTCGTGGGTTGAAATATCCATCAACATGGACGTATGATAGCACCATCTATCGGAACCATGCCAAAAATCACCATGTCTTCATTGCGTTTGATTTCTCCGATCCCTCCTTTTACGTTCATATGCAAAGTCTTTGCTTTCCGTTGCCTACTATCTAGACTTGCATGTGTAGGGTGTTGTTTGACTTGTGTGAATTGCTAAAGCTTGCAAAGAACTAACATTGGGAAAAGGCTAGGTTTTATTTGTCAAGTACCCTAATCACCCTCCTCTAGACCTACTTATGATCCTACAGCTGCGTGAACGACACCATTACTAGGTTCGCCTAATTAAGGTTGTACTTACAGTTTTACCACTGGGACTCAAGCCCCTGCACTCAAAAAGCACCGTCGAGGTCGCTCTAAGATGCCACCACATGCCTATCTAGCGTTGCATAGCTGCGCAGACGCACAATCCGGATATGTACCTAGCTAAACAATTAGAACTATACTCACACAACACATGCCGCCGAGCTTCTCGTAGGGATGCCCGTTATCACCTCCGGCCACATGCCGCCCAGAGTCCATACCACCCACACAGAGCCAATTTAGGCCAATCACATGAGGCACTTCAGGCAAGTGGAAAGCCACACATAAAAAAGAAGTTGAGTCGACTTCTTGGCCATGTCGAGCACTCCAATCCTCTCCACTGAGGGATACATCCAATCATCGAAGCGTGCTGCCTGGAACGTGTATTCGAAGGCTAAAACCCACTGACCTTGCGTCCCATAGAGACAGTTGAATAGCGAATGTGCGCAACCATGCCAGTCCGCAAATCACCTTCATGTAGGAGCAAGAAGATGTGTCGCCGCTGCCAACGAGAACGAGAATTAAGAAAATTCACCATGTTGTGAATCAGGAAATAAAAAGCCCCCACCGCAAATCGCCGCCACCGTCATTGACGCCACAACCCGCCGTCGCAGTGCCCCCACAGCCACTATGGCATGGCCACTGCCTAGACGCCTGGGGGTCGCCGCCCTGGCGTTCGACCTCCATAAATTCGTGCGCCGTGCAGGGCCATCACAACACTTCAGCTACGAGAACCTTTTTAGCGCAAGGAGATGTTCCCGCCATGCAGGCTTTGCCGGTCATCTTCCTCTGGCTACAGCAACGTGGGTCGAGAGGGGAGGAGGCGGGGGTGGTGGCTAGGGTTTCGCCCAACCGCCCCATGAGTGAGTCATTTGCATCACAAGTATATGCACGCCACAACTAGCAAAATATCTTTTTCGGGCGAGTACTTGAACGAAGGTGTTTCCAGAACAGGCGGACAACTTCTCGCAAAAAAACAACATGCCGACAACAGTTTTCAGCGACTTGTAGAAATCGTTGGTACCATGCTAAAAAAAAAGAAAAAAAGAAATCGTTGGTACCACAGCGTTACAATCATACAAAGAAGTGCAGCGGGGCTGCACGCTCCTGCCAAATTAGCTCACACACGTGCTGTCTGCTACTAGAATTCACACTGCACGCCTGCATGCATGCAGGACAAGATTCAGTGCAGCTGCATGGCTGTGAAGAACTCTCCGAGTGCCGTCCTGGACGATCGGCCATCCTCCGCCCACGCCCTCTTCATCAGCTCCCGGACCTTCACCACCCGCCGCCGCATCGCCGTGTCCCCCATCACCGTCTCGATCACCTCCGCCACCTCGCGGCTCTCCGCGACCGGGCTCTCCGGGTCGTTCCCCCGCGCCAGCTCCACGCACGCGCCCCAGTCCTCCGCCAGCATCTTGACGTTGTAGAACTGCTCCGCCGAGAGCGGCCACCCGACGATGGGCACGCCGTGCGTCGGGCTCTCCAGCACCGAGTTCCACCCGCAGTGGCTCAGGAACGCCCCCGTGGAGACGTGTGCGAGGATCCTCACCTGCGGCGCCCATCCATGGAGCAGGAGGCCCCGGCTAGCAGCGCTCGCCCGCGCCTCGAACCCCTCCGGCAGACACTCTTCGGCGCCGTCGACGTCGAGCGCCGCCGGCAGCCGGAAGGCCCAGACGAAAGGCCGGCCGGTGGACTCCAGTGCCGTGGCCAGCTCCATCATCTGCTTCGGAAGCATCGAGTTCTGCGGCCCGAACGAGATGTACAGAACGGATGCCCTCTGCTGCGAGTCCAGCCAGCGCATGACGGCGGCGTCGGTCTCGGACGGGGCCGTATCCGAACCGGAACCATCGCGGACGAGAGCGCCGATGGGCCAGACCGGGACCTTGCTGCCGATAGTGCGGTGCACCATGGCCAGTCCGGTTGGCTCCAGCTCCTCTACCGTGTTCACCAGCACCGCGTCCGTCAGGTACCCATGCCGTATCTGCCGGTGCATGTACGCAGTCACCCGGTCCATGCCGGGAGACGGGCCGGAGAGAAACACCTGTGACAGCTGGGATCGGTGGAGCTCCACCTCCGGGTGCTCGAGCAGGCGGAGCAGCTGACCGTCGTCGTGGAAAGGCAGAGCCGGCATGTTCTTCCACAGGGCGTGCAGGATGGCCGTGCCGAGCGCGCCGCAGGACACGAGGATAGCGTGCCCGCACCCGCGCCGGCGCGCGACGCGCACCGTCCACGCGACGAACACGTCGGCGATGACGACGCAGTCGTCCTTGTCCTCGACGAGGCCGGAGACGTAGGCGTCGAAGGCGGGCTCGAGCGACTCGAAGGCCTCGAAGAGGAGGAGGAACGCCGGGAGCGGGAGGGAGATAGTGGACTCGCAGTCGGCTGGGAGGCCGTGGTCGGCCGGGACGAACGGCAGCGCGTGGAAGCTGATGACCGAGGACGAGGGCGACGCGGAGGAGGAGGCGCGTAGGGCGGCAACGTTGCGCGGGGTTGAGACGATGGTAATCTTGACGTCGGCGGGGAGGGCTCGGCGGAGGAGCCGCGCGACTTCTAGCAAGGCGGCGAGGTGGCCCTGGCCGGGGAAGGGGAACAGAAGGACGTGCTTGGTGCTGGTCGTGGCCATGGATGCGGGAATGGTACGTGCGGCTGTTTTTCTGTACGCGGCGTACGCTGCTGGCATGAGAGCATCTCCAACAGGCGCCGGTCGCGTCGCGCGCAAAAATCAGATATGCTGCGCGCGTATCGTCTGGTTTGACGCGGCACGCAGCGCTGGCTCCAGCAGCCGTGCTAAAATGCAGCGCGTGCGCGCCGCTCCAGCAGCACGCGCGACTCACACAAACAACATATGCATTCGAAAACAAAAGCAAAAATTTCAAAAACAAACAAAAATAAATAGTTTAATTTCGTTTATTACAACTCAAACAAACAGTTTATCGTTTAATACAACAAATAGTGCAATTAAACACAACAAATAGTTCAACAATACAATAACAAACGCACAAATCATGATGCTCAAGCAGGTCCTCAAGCAGGAAAAGCGTATGACTCGGTCAGTTGGCCTTTCCTCAAGCAGGTCCTTTTTGCCAAAGGTTTCGACGGTGCTTATGTCCATCGTATCATGCAGTTGGTCTCGGGTGGCCATACTGCTGTTGCTGTGAATGGCGTTATTAGTAACTTCTTTGCGAATGGCAGGGGCCTTCGCCAAGGGGATCCAGCCTCCCCGGTTCTCTTTAACTTTGTGGCCGACGCCTTCTCTTGCATGCTCTCCAAGGCGGCCCGTTGTGGGCACATTACCCCCGTGATCTCCCATCTTTTGCCGGAAGGTGTCTCCCATCTGCAATACGCTGATGATACAATCATATTGGTGGAGTTGGATAATGCCTGTATTGCCAATCTTAAATTCATCTTGCTGTGTTTCGAAGCTGTTTCGGGTCTGAAGATCAATTTCGCCAAGAGTGAGGTTCTGGTGACGGGTGTGGACGGGGCGGAAGCCTTGCGAGTTGCCAGGCTTCTTAATTGCGCTTTAGGTTCTTTCCCTTTCAAGTATTTAGGACTTCCTATTTCTCCTGGTATCCTTCATGCGAAGGACTTCGCTCCGGTGGTTGCTAAAGTAGGAAACAGGGTGCTCCCGTGGAGGGGTAGATATAATACCAATGCAGGCAAAGTGGCTTTAATCAATTCTTGCTTGCCTTCTCTCCCTATGTTTCTTATGGGCTTCTATCTTCTCACGAATGGCGTGCATTCTGGCTTCGACAAACATAGGAGTGGCTTCTACTGGAATTCAGCTGATAACAAAAGAAAATATAGGCTGGTTAAGTGGCAACTGATGTGTAGGCCTAAAAACCTTGGGGGGTTAGGCATTATTAACACTCGGGTGATGAACACATGTTTGCTCATCAAGTGGTGGTGGAAAATTATGACTGTGGGGGCCGGGTCGCTGTGGTTTTCGATTCTTAAGGCCAAATATTTCCCCTACTCCGATCCTATGTTTGCTCCCGCGCGGCGTGGTTCTCAGTTCTGAAAAGCTCTTGTTAAAGTTAGGCCGATTTTTTTGGAGCATGTTAAGTTTTCTGTGGGGAATGGGTCTGCTGTTCGTTTTTGGTTGGATTGGTGGTCTGGGGATGCCCCACTTGCCGTGAGCTTTCCGATTTTGTTTTCTTATTGTCCCAATCCGTAGATCTCCATCGCGGAGTTGGCTGCTAATAATTGGGATTTGGCTTTCCGTCGGGCTCTGTCTCCTGAAGAGTTGGAAGATTGGCAAAGCCTCTCTGCCCTCTTCCCCGTGCTCTCGGAGTCGGCTGACTCGGTGTTTTGGCCACTTTCGGCCTCTGGTAAATTTTCTGTTAAGTCGTTGTATTCTAGACTCATTGGTGGTACCACCTTGGCTAGATTCTCTTGTGTCTGGAAATCAAGGGTTCCTCCGAAAATTAAGATTTTTCTCTGGCAGGCCTTTCGTGGTCGCCTCCCTACTGCTGATCAGATCAAAAAACGCAATGGGCCAGGCTCTGAATTCTGTAACCTATGTGGGGCCTTGGAAAATTCCGACCACATCTTTTTCAACTGTGTACTTGCCAAATTAGTTTGGTCTTGCGTCAGATCTTGGCTTCGGGTTTCTTGGAATCCCTCCTCTTTTTCTGATATTAGAACTCTAGCTAAAATTTTGGTCGGGGTCACCAAGAGGGTATTTTGGGTTGGCTTGGGAGCCTTATGCTGGGCCTTATGGAATATTAGAAACAAATTTACTATTGAGCTTACCTTCCCATCTAAACCTGCTGATGTTCTATTCAAATCATGTATATTCTTGCAGCAGTGGAGATCATTGACTAAGGAGCCTGATCGGGACGCCCTGGACCTGCTCATCAACAAAATTCGGGCTTCGACTTCTCAGATATCCGGGACGAACCCTGCCGTATAATTTGGTGCTGTTGTTTGCGGACTCTTGGTCTTTCTCCTCCCCGGCCTGCGCGCTGTGTATGGCAGTTGCCTGTATCATGCTTGCTTAGGTTTCTCTTAAACTCCTCTGTGTGGTTATGATTTCCTGTGAACCTGTGATATCCGTAACGCTGCCTGGTGGCTTTATCTATAAAGTCGGGCCTTGGCATTTTCTCTAAAAAAAAATCATGATGCTCTTTGTCGTCCATTCCATGCCCACCACTCCTCAATGAGATCCTTCTGAAGATCATTATGCGCTGCAGGACGTCGAATGGCATGATATGAGGCAACAAAATGGGCCACCCTTTCAGCCGTCCGTCGCACTCGCATGAGATATCCCAAGAGCTTATACTGAGAGTAGTCTACATCTTGGCCACACTCATTCTCGATGATCATGTTATGCATGATCACACAAGCGTGCATTATGTACCAAAGCATCTTTTGATCCCAAAATCTAGCTGACCCTCTCACAATAGCAAATTGGGCTTGCGAAATCCCAAAAACTCTCTCCACATCTTTTCTAGCCGCCGCCTGAGCATTGTGGAAATCAAGTTTTTTCTTACCTTCTGGCTTTTTCAACGGCTTGACAAAGGTTTACCACTTTGGATAGATGCCATCCGCTAGATAATAGCCATAGTTGCATGTACGACCATTTGCTACAAACTGCACCGGTGGCAACTCCCCATTTGCAATCTTACTCATCAGTGGTGACCGGTTGACAATATTGATGTCATTCAAAGATCCAGGCATTCCAAAGAATGCATGCCAAATCCAAGTCTCTTGATCGGCCACCGCTTCAAGGATTATAGTGGAACCCTTTTTTTGGCCGTGGAATTTCCCATGCCATGCCTTTGGACAATTCTTCCAAGTCCAATGCATGCAATTTAGTGAGCCAAGTATGCCAGGAAAACTGCGAGCTTTGTTCATCGCTAAAAGCCTTGCGACGTCTTCAGCGTTGGGAGATCTCAAATACTCCTCACCAAAGACTTGCACAATTCCGACTGCGAAACGCTTGACACACATGATGGCTTGGCTCTCACCCATAGCCAAGTGATCATCAACTAGATCAGCCGGTATACCGTATGCCAACATAGCAAAGCGGCTGTCACCTTCTGAAAGGTGCTATGCCCGAGCTCTCCGACGGCATTCCTCCTTTGCTGAAAAAAGCGGTCATGACTCGCTAGTTTCTCTGCAATGCGCCTGAACAACTCGGTGCTCATCCTAAACCGGCGACGAAAATACGACTCGGGGTATGTGGGATTCTCCGCAAAATAATGCCTGATCAATCTGTTGTGGGCATTGATCCTATCCCTCCTAATTTTTTGCCAACCCATAATCGAACCACCGTGCTTCGATTTTTTATTAATATGCATAGCTAGGATCATTGCAAGATCCTCCTCCTCTTTCATATCAAATTCTTCTTCGGAAGAATCATACGACGAACTCATCTACAATGTTGAATATTATGCTATAAATAAAAAACTACAATCAACATGCATGAAATTCATGGCTTTTGGGCAATACATACCTTCTAGGCGTTTTGTCGAACACCTTGCGGGCGCCGAGCGGCAGCGAGCGCGCGGGCGCTGTTCGTCGGCGGACCAGCACACGCGTGGGGCGGCGGGCCTAGAGGGGGGCCGCAGAAAGCGCGCGCGGGGCGGGGATAGGCCGGGGAAGCGCCGGAACGGTCGCCGGGTGGCGCGGTCGGCGGCGGCGGCACGGCTGGATGGGGGGTGGGAGGTGCGAGCGAGCGCGCGAGAGTTCAGCGCGCGGGAGCGGACGCAGCAAATAAGCGGCGCGCAATTGCGTTTCGGCCCGCGCGCTGGACTACGTATGCCGCGCACGCGGTTTTCGCGCGTCCGCTGAAGCAATTATTCCGGTTGCACGCGTGCTAAAAGGGAAGATTTTACGGCGCGGCGCTAGTTTGGCGCGTCTGTTGGAGATGCTCTGAGCACGATACGCATGAGCATCACTCCTATTTATGGTGTCAAGTCTGGTGTCTGCTTCATTGCCGCAACTCAACCGCTTGTCTTCCAGGGAAGCGGGGACATGGTAGTATAAGTTTTTTTCTTTTGGCTTTATAAGAAGTATTCGGTAAAAGGGAGAAAAAAAACCCTCCAATCACTGATTGATGGTGATTTTCAGTTTGATTATGTGTATGTACTCTATATTATGCTGGATGCTGCATATTCATTCATTTGAAGTAACTTCAGTTTCGGGGCAAGGTCTCACGGACTTGCAAGATGATTAGCAAAGCACTAAAAACAATCTCAATAAATGGAACAGTTCGTATTTCACCGCTTCGTTCAGATTCAGGGGTAGAGAAACTGAGATGATCATTTTACCCCATTAAGCAACAACAACAACCTAATTAAGCTTTGGGTAATATTTAAAGACACCAATACCATATTTTCCTGCCGCATACTAGACGGGCAGTCATTAATTATGTACTCCCTCCGTTCTTTTTTCTTTTTTTAGAAAAAGGAGGATGACCTCCGACCTCTGCATCTGGACGATGCATACAACCACTTTATTAATTATTCTCATAAGACCTTACAAAGTCATATAACAGCTAGACTAAAGCCACCGTCTAACCAACAACTGTCGCTACACCTATCCAATTGATGAAGGAGCGCTGATAGTCTGGGCCTAATACCAAACAGACATCGCAGCCAAACATAAACATCTAAGACCTGAGGTCCCAACCAGGACGCCTGCCGGATATGAGGCCGCCACAGTCACCTGCCACGAGTCCATCTTTAGAGCTGTACTGTTGCATCTACCGTGCCAGGTCTCTCTGCCATCGACACCACCTCGACGCCAGACAACGCCGTCCTCCTGCGCGAGTTGATACGTCAACAACGTATCTATAATTTTTGATTGCTCCATGCTATATTATCTACTGTTTTGAACATTATTGGGTTTTATTATTCATTTTTATATTATTTTTGGGACTAACCTATTAACCGGAGGCCCAGCCCAGAATTGCTGTTTTTTTGCCTATTTTAGGGTTTCGAAGAAAAGGAATATCAAACGGAGTCCAAACAGAATGAAACCTTCGGAAACGTGATTTTCTCAACGAACAAGACCCAGGAGACTTGGACCCTACGTCAAGCAACCAACAAGGAGGCCACGAGGTAGGGGGTGTGCCCTCCACCCTCGTGGGCCCCCTGTTGCTCCACCGACGTACTTCTTCCTCCTATATATACCTACATACCCCCAAACGATCAGATACGGAACCAAAACCCTAATTCCACCGCCGCAACTTTCTGTATCCACGAGATCCCATCTTGGGGCCTGTTCTGGAGCTCCGCCGGAGGGGGCATCCATCACGGAGGGCTTCTACATCAACACCATAGCCTCTTCGATGAAGTGTGAGTAGTTTACCTCAGACCTTCGGGTCCATAGTTATTAGCTTGATGACTTCTTCTCTCTTTTTGGATCTCAATACAATGTTCTCCCCCTCTCTTGTGGAGATCTATTCGATGTAATCTTCTTTTACGGTGTGTTTGTTGAGACCGATGAATTGTGGGTTTATAATCAAGATTATCTACGAACAATATTTGAATCTTCTCTGAATTCTTTTATGTATGATTGGTTATCTTTGCAAGTGTCTTCGAATTATCAGTTTGGTTTAGCCTACTAGATTGATCTTTCTTGCAATGGGAGAAGTGCTTAGCTTTAGGTTTAATCTTGCGGTGTCCTTTCCCAGTGATAGTAGGGACAGCAAGGCACGTATTGTATTGTTGCCATCGAGGATAACAAGATGTTTTTTTTATCATATTGCATGAATCTATCCCTCTACATCATGTCATCTTGCTTAAGGCGTTACTCTGTTTTCATGAACTTAATACTCTAGATGCATGCTGGATAGCGGTCGATGAGTGGAGTAATAGTAGTAGATGCAGGCAGGAGTCGGTCTACTTGTCTCGGACGTGATGCATATATACATGATCATACCTAGATATTCTCATAACTATGCTCAATTCTGTCAATTACTCAACAGTAATTCATTCACCCACCGTAAAATACTTATGCTCTTGAGAGAAGCCACTAGTGAAACCTATGGCCCCCGGGTCTATCTTCATCATATTAATCTTCCAATACTTAGTTATTTCCTTTGCTTTTTTACTTTGCTTTTTATTTTAGTTTGCATCTTTATCACAAAAATACCAAAAATATTATCTTATAATATCTATCAGATCTCACTCTCGTAAATGACCGCGAAGGGATTGACAACCCCTTATCGCGTTGGTTGCGAGGAGTTATTTGTTTTGTGCAGGTACGAGGGACTCGCGCGTAGCCTCCTATTGGATTGATACCTTGGTTCTCAAAAACTGAGGGAAATACTTACGCTACTTTGCTGCATCTCCTTTCCTCTTCAAGGAAATCCAACACAGTGCTCAAGAGGTAGCAAGAAGAATTTCCGGCGCCGTTGCCGGGGAGTCTACGCAAAAGTCGACATACCAAGTACCCATCACATACCCTTATTTCCCGCATTACATTATTTGCCATTTGCCTCTCGTTTTCCTCTCCATCACTTCATCCTTGCCGTTTTATTCGCCCTCTCTCTCTATCCTCCCTCTTTTTCTCTATTTGCCTCTTTTTGCCCTCTTGCCTTTTTGTTTACTTGTGTGTTAGTTTGCTTGCTTGTCATGATGGCTCAAGATAACACTAAATTGTGTGAATTTACCAATACCAACAACAATGATTTTATTAGCACTCCGATTGCTCCTCTTACCGATGATAAATCTTGTGAAATTAATGCTGCCTTGCTTAATCTTGTTATGAAAGATCCGTTTTCCGGCCTTCCTAGTGAAGATGCCGCTACCCATCTAAATAGTTTCGTTGATTTGTGTGATATGCAAAAGAAGAAAGATGTAAATAATGATATTGTTAAATTGAATCTATTCCCTTTTTCGCTTAGAGATCGCACTAAAGCTTAGTTTTCGTCTTTGCCTAAAAATAGTATTGATTCTTGGAACAAGTGCAAAGATGCTTTTATCTCTAAATATTTTCCTCCTGTTAAGATCATCTCTCTTAGAAACGATATTAAGAATTTTAAGCAACTTGATAATGAACATGTTGCACCAGCTTGGGAGAGGATTAAATTAATGATACGTAATTACCCTACTCATGGTTTGAATTTGTGGATGATTATACAAATTTTTTATGCCGGATTGAATTTTGCTTCTAGAAATCTTTTAGATTCGGCCGCGGGAGGCACTTTTATGGAAATCACTTTAGGAGAAGCTACTAAACTCCTAGATAATATTATGGTTAATTATTCTTAATGGCATACTGAAAAATCTACTAACAAAAAAGTGCATGCGATAGAAGAAATTAATGTTTTGAGTGGAAAGATGGATGAACTTATGAAATTATTTGCTAGTAAGAGTGTTTCTTCTGATCCTAATGATATGCCCTTGTCTACTTTGATTGAAAATAATAATGAATCTATGAATGTGAATTTTGTTGGTAGGAACAATTTTGGTAACAACGCGTATAGAGGAAATTTTAATCCTAAGCCGTATCCTAGTAATCCCTCTAATAATTATGGTAATTCCTACAACAATTCTTATGTAAATTATAATAAGATGCCCTCTAATTTTGAATTTAATATTAAATAATTTATTACTTCGCAAAAAAATCCAATGCTTTGATTGAAGAAAAATTGCTTAAGATTGATGAGTTGGCTAGGAACGTTGATAGAATTTCTCTTGATGTTGATTCTTTGAAACTTAGATCTATTCCTCCTAAGCATGATATCAATGAGTCTCTCAAAGCCATGAGAATTTCCATTGATGAGTGCAAAGAAAGAACCGCTGGGATGCGTGCTAAGAAAGATGCCTTTATAAGAGCGTGTTCTTCTAGTTCCTATGAAAATAAAGATGAAGATCTAAAAGTTATTGATGTGTCCCCTATTAAATCTTTGTTTTGCAATATGAATCTTGATAATGATGGCTGAATATGATCCACCTTTACCTAGAAGGCGTTCAAAAAACTCGGAGTTTTTAGATCTTGATGCTAAATTTGACGAAAGTGGGATTGAAGAAATTAAAACCCTAGATGTTGCTAAACCCACTATTTTGGATTTCAAGAAATTTAATTATGGAAATTGCTCTTTGATTGATTGTATTTCCTTGTTGAAATCCGTGCTAAATTCTCCTCATGCTTATAGTCAAAATAAAGCGTTTACTAAACATATCGTTGATGTCTTGATGCAATCTTATGAAGAAAAACTTGAGTTAGAAGTTTCTATCCCTAGAAAACTTTAGGATGAGTGGGAACCAACTATTAAAATTAAGATTAAAGATCATGAATGCTATGCTTTGTCTGATTTGGGTGCTAGTGTTTCCACGATTCCAAAGACTTTGTGTGATTTGTTAGGTTTCCGTGATTTTGATGATTGCTCTCTAAACTTGCACCTTGCGGATTCCACTATTAAGAAACCTATGGGAAGAATTAATGATGTTCTTATTGTTGCAAATAGGAATTATGTGCCCGTAGATTTATCATTCTTTACATAGATTGCAATCCTTCATGTCCTATTATTCTTGGTAGACCTTTCCTTAAAACGATTGGTGTAATTATTGATATGAAGGAAGGAAATATTAGATTTCAATTTCCGTTAAGGAAAGGCATGGAACACTTTCCTAGAAAGAGAATTAAATTACCTTATGAATCTATTATGAGAGCCACTTATGGATTGCCTACCAAAGATGGCAATACCTAGATCTATCCTTGCTTTTTATGCCTAGCTTGGGGCACTAAACGATAGCGCTTGTTGGGAGGCAACCCAATTTTATTTTTATTCTTTGCTTTTCGCTCATGTTTAGTAATAAATAATTTATCTAGCCTCTGTTTTGGTTGTGTTTTTTGTGTTTGAAAGTGCGAATGGCACTTAAGCTATATTTTGGTGTGATGACAATGTGGTTAGTTGAACTAATATCGGTTGATAAAGTTTATCTCAGGTTATTGGTTCTAAGTGTTGGGGAACATAGCAGAAATTCAAAATTTTCCTACGTGTCACCAAGATCTATCTATGGAGAGACTAGCAACGAGGGGAAGGAGAGTGCATCTACATACCCTTGTAGATCGCTAAGCGGAAGCGTTCAAGTGAACGGGGTTGATGGAGTCGTACTCGTCGTGATTCAGATCACCGATGATCCTAGTGCCGAACGGATGGCACCTCCGCGTTCAACACACGTACAGCTTGACGATGTATCCCACGCCTTGATCCAGCAAGGAGAGAGGGAGAGGTTGAGGAAGACTCCATCCAGCAGCATCACAACGGCGTGGTGGTGATGGAGGAGCGTGGCAATCCTGCAGGGCTTCGGCAAGCACCTACGGGAGAGGAGGAGGTGTCACGGGAGGGAGGGAGGCGCCAAGGGCTCAGGTATGGATGCCCTCCCTCCCCTCCACTATATATAGGGGCAGGGGAGAGGGGGGAGGCGCAGCCTTGCCCCTTCCTCCAAGGAAGGGGTGCGGCTAAGAGGGGGGGAGGAGTCCATCCTCCCCAAGGCACCTCGGAGGTGCCTTCCCCCTTTAGGACTCTCCCCTTTTTCCTATATCTTGGCGCATGGGCCTCTAGGGGCTGGTGCCCTTGGCCCATGTAGGCCAAGGCGCACCCCCTACAGCCCATGTGGCCCCCCGGGGCAGGTGGCCCCACCCGGTGGGCCCCCGGGACCCTTCCGGTGGTCCCGGTACAATACCGATGACCCCGAAACTTGTCCCGATGGCCAAAACAGGACTTCCCATATATAAATCTTTACCTCCGGACCATTCTGGAACTCCTCGTGACGTCCGGGATCTCATCCGGGACTCCGAACAACATTCGGTAACCACATACAAGCTTCCTTTATAACCCTAGCGTCATCGAACCTTAAGTGTGTAGACCCTACGGGTTCGGGAGACATGTAGTCATGACCGAGATGTTCTCCGGTCAATAACCAACAGCGGGATCTGGATACCCATGTTGTCTCCCACATGTTCCACGATGATCTCATCGGATGAACCACGATGTCAAGGACTCAATCAATCCCGTATACAATTCCCTTTGTCTAGCGGTATGGTACTTGCCCGAGATTCGATCGTCGGTATACCGATACCTTGTTCAATCTCGTTACCGGCAAGTCTCTTTACTCGTTCCGTAACACATCATCCCGTGATCAACCCCTTGATCACATTGTGCACATTATGATGATGTCCTACCGAGTGGGCCCAGAGATACCTCTCCGTTTACACGGAGTGACAAAATCCCAATCTCGATTCGTGCCAACCCAACAGACACTTTCAGAGATACCCGTAGTGTACCTTTATAGCCACCCAGTTACGTTGTGACGTTTGGCACACCCAAAGCACTCCTACGGTATCCGGGAGTTGCACAATCTCATTGTCTAAGGAAATGATACTTGACATTAGAAAAGCTTTAGCATACGAACTACATGATCTTGTGCTAGGCTTAGGATTGGGTCTTGTCCATCACATCATTCTCCTAATGATGTGATCCCGTTATCAACGACATCCAATGTCCATGGTCAGGAAACCGTAACCATCTATTGATTAACGAGCTAGTCAACTAGAGGCTTACTAGGGACATGGTGTTGTCTATGTATCCACACATGTATCTGAGTTTCCTATCAATACAATTCTAGCATGGATAATAAACGATTATCATGAACAAGGAAATATAATAATAATCAATTTATTATTGCCTCTAGGGCATATTTCCAACAGTCTCCCACTTGCACTAGAGTCAATAATCTAGTTCACATCGATATGTGATTAACACTCACAGGTCACATCGCCATGTGACTAATACCCGAGAGTTTTAGGTTTGATCATGTTGCTTGTGAGAGAGGTTTTAGTCAACGGGTCTGAACCTTTCAGATCCGTGTGTGCTTTACAAATCTCTATGTCATCTCCTAGATGCAGCTACCACGTTCTATTTGGAGCTATTCCAAATAACTGTTCTACTTGGAGCTATTCTAAATTGTTGCTCCATTATACGTATCCGGTATCTCTACTCAGAGCTATCCGGATAGGTGTTAAGCTTGCATCGACGTAACCCTTTACGACGAACTCTTTTACCACCTCCATAATTGAGAAAATTCCTTAGTCCACTAGTTACTAAGGATAACTTTGACCGCTGTCCTGTGATCCATTCTTGGATCACTCTTGTACCCCTTGACTGACTCATGGTAAAGCACACTTCAGGTGCGGTACACAGCATAGCATACTGTAGAGCCTATGTCTTAAGCATAGGGGACGACCTTCGTTCCTTTCTCTCTATTCTGCCATGGTCGAGCTTTAAGTCTTAACTTCATACCTTACAACTCAGGCAAGAACTCCTTCTTTGACTGATCCATCTTGAACACCTTCAAGATCACGTCAAGGCATGTGCTCACGTCAAGATCACGTCGGTATACCGATACCTTGTTCAATCTCGTTACCGGCAAGTCTCTTTACTCGTTCCGTAACACATCATCCCGTGATCAACCCCTTGGTCACATTGTGCACATTATGATGATGTCCTACCGAGTGGGCCCAGAGATACCTCTCCGTTTACACGGAGTGACAAAATCCCAATCTCGATTCGTGCCAACCCAACAGACACTTTCAGAGATACCCGTAGTGTACCTTTATAGCCACCCAGTTACGTTGTGACGTTTGGCACACCCAAAGCACTCCTACGGTATCCGGGAGTTGCACAATCTCATGGTCTAAGGAAATGATACTTGACATTAGAAAAGCTTTAGCATACGAACTACATGATCTTGTGCTAGGCTTAGGATTGGGTCTTGTCCATCACATCATTCTCCTAATGATGTGATCCCGTTATCAACGACATCCAATGTCCATGGTCAGGAAACCGTAACCATCTATTGATTAACGAGCTAGTCAACTAGAGGCTTACTAGGGACATGGTGTTGTCTATGTATCCACACATGTATCTGAGTTTCCTATCAATACAATTCTAGCATGGATAATAAACGATTATCATGAACAAGGAAATATAATGATAATCAATTTATTATTGCCTCTAGGGCATATTTCCAACAGTCTCCCACTTGCACTAGAGTCAATAATCTAGTTCACATCGATATGTGATTAACACTCACAGGTCACATCGCCATGTGACTAATACCCAAGAGTTTTAGGTTTGATCATGTTGCTTATGAGAGAGGTTATAGTCAACGGGTCTGAACCTTTCAGATCCGTGTGTGCTTTACAAATCTCTATGTCATCTCCTAGATGCAGCTACCACGTTCTATTTGGAGCTATTCCAAATAACTGTTCTACTTGGAGCTATTTTTGCTCCATTATACGTATCCGGTATCTCTACTCAGAGCTGTCCGGATAGGTGTTAAGCTTGCATCGACGTAACCCTTTACGACGAACCCCTTTACCACCTCCATAATCGAGAAAATTCCTTAGTCCACTAGTTACTAAGGATAACTTTGACCGCTGTCCTGTGATCCATTCTTGGATCACTCTTGTACCCCTTGACTGACTCATGGTAAAGCACACTTCAGGTGCGGTACACAGCATAGCATACTGTAGAGCCTATGTCTTAAGCATAGGGGACGACCTTCGTTCCTTTCTCTCTATTCTGCCATGGTCGAGCTTTAAGTCTTAACTTCATACCTTACAACTCAGGCAAGAACTCCTTCTTTGATCCATCTTGAACACCTTCAAGATCACGTCAAGGCATGTGCTCATTTGAAAGTACTATTAAGCGTTTTGATCTATCCTTATAGATCTTGATGCTCAATGTTCAAGTAGCTTAATCCAGGTTTTCCATTGAAAACACTTTCCAAATAACCCTATATGCTTTCCAAAAATTCTACGTCATTTCTGATCATTAATATGTCAACAACATATACTCATCAGAAATTCTAAAGTGCTCCCACTCACTTCTTTGGAAATACAAGTTTCTCATAAACTTTGTATACACCCAAAATCTTTGATCATCATCAAAGCATACATTCCAACTCCGAGATGCTCACTCCAGTCCTCAGAAGGATTGCTGGAGCTTTGCATACTTATTAGCATATTTCAGGATAGACAAAACCTTCCGGTTGTATCACATACAACCTTTCCTCAAGAATCGTCGAGGAAACAATGTTTTGACATCCTATCTGCAAGATTTCCTAAATAATGCAGTAATTGCTAATATAATTCTAACAGACTCTTAGCATCGCTACGAGTGAGAAAGTCTCATCGTAGTCAACTCCTTGAACTTGTCGAAAAACATCTTAACGACAAGTCGAGCTTTCTCAATGGTGACACTTACCATCATTGTCTGTCTTCCTTTCAAAATCCATATGTACCTAACAGCCTTACGACCATCAAGTAGTTCTTCCAAAGTATACACTTTGTTTTCATACATGGATCCTCTCTCGGGTTTTATGGCCTTGAGCCATTTATCAGAATCCGGGCCCACCATGGCTTCTCCATAGCTCGTAGGTTCATTGTTGTCTAGCAACATGACTTCCAAGACAGGATTACGTACCACTCTGAAGTAGTACGCATCCTTGTCATCCCACGAGGTTTGGTAGTGACTCGATCCGATGTTTCATGATCACTATCATAAGCTTCCACTTCAGTTGGTGTACGTGCCACAGGAACAACTTCCTGTGCCCTGCTACACACTTGTTGAAGTGATGGTTCAATAACCTCATCAAGTCTCCACCATCCTCCCACTCAACTTTTCGAGAGAAACCTTTCCTCGAAAAAGGACCCGATTCAAGAAACAATCCCTATTGCTTTCGGATCTGAATTAGGAGGTATACCCAACTGTTTTTGGGTGTCCTATGAAGATGCATTTTATCTGCTTTGGGTTCGAGCTTATCAACCTGAAACCTTTTCACATAAGCGTCGCAGCCTCAAACTTTCAAGAAACGGCAACTTAGGTTTCTCCAAACCACAGTTCATACGGTGTCGTCTCAACGAAATTATGTGGTGCCCTATTTAAAGTGAATGTGGTTGTCTCTAATGCCTAACCCATGAACGATAGTGGTAACTCGATAAGAGACATCATGGTATGCACCATATCCAATAGGGTGCAACTATGACGTTTGGACACACCATCACACTATGGTGTTCCAGGCTGTATCAGTTGTGAAACAATTTCCACAATGTCTTAATTCTGTGCCAAACTCGTGATTCAGATATTCATCTCTATGATCATATCATAGATCTTTTATCCTCTTGTCACGACGATCTTTCAACTTCACACTGAAATTACTTGAACCTTTCAATAATTCAGACTCGTGATTCATCAAGTAAATATACTCAACATCTACTCGAATCATCTGTGAAGTAAGAACATAACGATATTCACTGCATGCCTCAGCACTCATTGGACTGCACACATCAAAATATGTTACTTCCAACAAGTTGCTATCTTGTTCCATCTTACTGAAAACGAGGCTTTTCAGTCATCTTGTCCATGTGGTATGATTTGCATGTCCCAAGTGATTCAAAATCAAGTGAGTCAAAACGGTCCATTTGCATGGAGTTTCTTCATGCATATACACCAATAGACACGGTTCGCATGTCTCAAACTTTTCAAAAACGAGTGAGCCCAAAGATCCATCAATGTGGAGCTTCTTCATGCGTTTTATACCGATATGACTTACGTGGCAGTGCCACAAGTAGGTGGTACTATCTTTTGGCATGAACATGTGTATCACTACGATCGAGATTTAATAAACCATTCATTTTAGGTGTAAGACCATTGAAGGTATTATTCAAATAAACAGAGTAACCATTATTCTCCTTAAATGAATAACCGTATTGCGATAGACATAATCCAATCATGTCTATGCTCAACGCAAACACCAAATAACAATTATTTAGGTTTAACACCAATCTCTTTGGTAGAGGGAGCGTGAGATGCTTGATCATATCAAGCTTGGAAAAACTTCCAACACATATCGTCAGCTCACCTTTAGCTAGTCTCCGTTTATTCCGTAGCCTTTTGTTTCGAGTTACTAACACTTAGCAACCGAACCGGTATCTAATACCCTGGTGCTACTAGGAGTACTAGCAAAGTACACATTAACACAATGTATATCCAATATACTTCTATCGACCTTGCCAGCCTTCTTATCTACCAAGTATCTAGGGTAATTCTGCTCTAGTGGTTGTTCCCCTTATTACAGAAGCACTTAGTCTCGGGTTTGGGTTTTACCTTGGGTTTCTTCACTAGAGCAGCAGCTGATTTGCCGTTTCATGAAGTATCCCTTCTTGCCCTTGCCCTTCTTGAAACTAGTGGTTTCACCAACCATCAACAATTGATGCTCCTTCTTGATTTCTACTTTCGCGGTGTCAAACATCGCGAATATTTCAAGGATCATCATATATGCCCCCGATATATTATAGTTCATCATCAAGCTCTAGCAGCTTGGTGGTAATGACTTTGGAGAACCATCACTGTCTTATCTGGAAGATCAACTCCCACTCGATTCAAATGATTGTTGTACTCAGACAATCTGAGCACAAGCTCAACAATTGAGCTTTTCTCCTTAGTTTGCAGGTTAAGAAAGTCATCGGAGGTCTTATACCTCTTGACATGGGCACAAGCCTGAAATCCCAATTTCAGCCCTCAAAACATCTCATATGTTTCGCGATGTTTCAAAAACGTCTTTAGTGCCTCAACTCTAAACCGTTTAACTGAACTATCACGTAGTTATCAAAACATGTATGTCAGATGTTCGCAACAACCACAGACAACGTTCGAGGTTCAGCACACTGAGCAGTGCATTAAGGACATAAGCCTTCTATGAAGCAATGAGGACAATCCTCAGTTTACGGACCTAGTCCACATAATTGCTACTATCAACTTTCAACTAATTTTTCTCTAGGAACATATCTAAACAGTAGAACTATAGCGTGAGCTACGACATAATTTGCAAAAACCTTTTGACTATGTTCAGGATAATTAAGTTCATCTTATGAACTCCCACTCAGATAGACATCCCTCTAGTCATCTAAGTGATTACATGATCCGAGTCAAACTAGGCCGTGTCCGATCATCACGTGAGACGGACTAGTTATCATCGGTGAACATCTTCATGTTGATCGTATCTTCTATACGACTCATGCTCGACCTTTCGGTCTCCGTGTTCCGAGGCCATGTCTGTACATGCTAGGCTCGTCAAGTTAACCCTAAGTGTTTCGCGTGTGTTCCGAGGCCATGTCTGTACATGCTAGGCTCGTCAACACCCGTTGTATTTGAACGTCTGAATAAAACACCCGATCATCACGTGATGTTTTGAAACAGTAAACTGTCGCAACGGTGCACAGTTAGGGGAGAACACTTCTTGAAATTGTGGTAAGGGATCATCTTATTTACTACCGTCGTTCTAAGCAAATAAGATGTATAAACATGATAAACATCACATGCAATCAAATAGTGACATGATATGGCCATCATCACTTTGCTCCTTTTGATCTCCATCTTCGGGGCTCCATGATCATCATCGTCACCGGCATGACACCATGATCTCCATCATCATGATCTCCATCATTGGTCTTCATGAAGTTGCCTCGCCAACTATTACTTCTACTACTATGGCTAACGGTTAGCAATAAAGTAAAGTAATTACATGACGTTTAAGTTGACACGCAGGTCACAAATAAATAAAGACAACTCCTATGGCTCCTGCCGGTTGTCATACTCATCGACATGCAAGTCGTGATTCCTATTACAAGAACATGATCAATCTCATACATCACATATATCATTCATCACATCCTTTGGCCATATCACATCACATAGCATACCCTGCAAAAACAAGTTAGACGTCCTCTAATTGTTGTTTGCATGTTTTACGTGGCTGCTATGGGTTTCTAGCAAGAACGTTTCTTACCTACGCATGAACCACAATGTGATATGCCAATTGCTATTTACCCTTCATAAGGACCCTTTTCATCGAATCCGATCCGACTAAAGTGGGAGAGACAGACACCCGCCAGCCACCTTATGCAACTAGTGCATGTTTGTCGGTGGAACCGGTCTCACGTAAGCGTACGTGTAAGGTTGGTCCGGGCCGCTTCATCCCACGATGCCGCCGAATCAAGATAAGACTAGTAACGGCAAGCATATTGAACAATATCGACGCCCACAACTACTTTGTGTTCTACTCGTGCAAAGAATCTACGCAATAGACCTAGCTCATGATGCCACTGTTGGGTAACGTAGCAGAAATTCAAAAATTTTCCTACGCATCACCAAGATCTATCTATGGAGAGACCAGCAACAAGTAGAAAGCAGAGTGCATCTACATACCCTTGTAGATCGCTAAGCGGAAGCGTTCAAGTGAACGGGGTTGATGGAGTCGTACTCGTCGTGATTCAGATCACCGATGATCCTAGTGCCGAACGGATGGCACCTCCGCGTTCAACACACGTACAGCTTGACGATGTCTCCCACGCCTTGATCCAGCAAGGAGAGAGGGAGAGGTTGAGGAAGACTCCATCCAGCAGCAGCACAACGGCGTGGTGGTGATGGAGGAGCGTGGCAATCCTGCAGGGCTTCGCCAAGCACCTACGGGAGAGGAGGAGGTGTCACGGGAGGGAGGGAGGCGCCAAGGGCTCAGGTATGGATGCCCTCCCTCCCCTCCACTATATATAGGGGCAGGGGAGAGGGGGGAGGCGCAGCCTTGCCCCTTCCTCCAAGGAAGGGGTGCGGCTAAGAGGGGGGGAGGAGTCCATCCTCCCCAAAGGCACCTCGGAGGTGCCTTCCCCCTTTAGGACTCTCCCCTTTTTCCTATATCTTGGCGCATGGGCCTCTAGGGGCTGGTGCCCTTGGCCCATGTAGGCCAAGGCGCACCCCCTATAGCCCATGTGGCCCCCCGGGGCAGGTGGCCCCACCCGGTGGGCCCCCGGGACCCTTCCGATGGTCCCGGTACAATACCGATGACCCCGAAACTTGTCCCGATAGCCAAAACAGGACTTCCCATATATAAATCTTTACCTCCGGACCATTCCGGAACTCCTCGTGACGTCCGGGATCTCATCCGGGACTCCGAACAACATTCGTTAACCACATACAAGCTTCCTTTATAACCCTAGCGTCATCGAACCTTAAGTGTGTAGACCCTACGGGTTCGGGAGACATGTAGTCATGACCGAGATGTTCTCCGGTCAATAACCAACAGTGGGATCTGGATACCCATGTTGGCTCCCACATGTTCCACGATGATCTCATCGGATGAACCACGATGTCAAGGACTCAATCAATCCCGTATACAATTCCCTTTGTCTAGCGGTATGGTACTTGCCCGAGATTCGATCGTCGGTATACCGATACCTTGTTCAATCTCGTTACCGGCAAGTCTCTTTACTCGTTCTGTAACACATCATCCCGTGATCAACCCCTTGATCACATTGTGCACATTATGATGATGTCCTACCGAGTGGGCCCAGAGATACCTCTCCATTTACACGGAGTGACAAAATCCCAATCTCGATTCGTGCCAACCCAACAGATACTTTCAGAGATACCCGTAGTGTACCTTTATAGCCACCCAGTTACGTTGTGACGTTTGGCACACCCAAAGCACTCCTACGGTATCCGGGAGTTGCACAATCTCATGGTCTAAGGAAATGATACTTGACATTAGAAAAGCTTTAGCATACGAACTACATGATCTTGTGCTAGGCTTAGGATTGGGTCTTGTCCATCACATCATTCTCCTAATGATGTGATCCCGTTATCAACGACATCCAATGTCCATGGTCAGGAAACCGTAACCATCTATTGATTAACGAGCTAGTCAACTAGAGGCTTACTAGGGACATGGTGTTGTCTATGTATCCACACATGTATCTGAGTTTCCTATCAATACAATTCTAGCATGGATAATAAACGATTATCATGAACAAGGAAATATAATAATAATCAATTTATTATTGCCTCTAGGGCATATTTCCAACACTAAGG
>NC_041390.1:519573454-519612161 GCF_002162155.2 Triticum dicoccoides | reverse complement strand
AGGACAAAGACGTGGTCTTTTGACGCTTCGAAGGTTTAGTTTTGGTTTGCTTCGAGTCGTAGGAAAGACCGCACTATTAAGAGGGGTTTGTGTGGATAAATGTCGTGTGGGAATGCCTTTGCCGAGCCTTACTCTCTTACCCTTCCCACTCCGACCACCTCAAATGAACCTAGTGTGTGTGCTGTGGTACTCAGAAAGTTGCAAAAGTAAGTTACTGGGTACCCCGTGCGCACGGGGTCTTTTTACCCCCGTGCGCATGGGGTACTGGGTAACTCTCTGGGTACCCCGTGCGCACGGGGTCTTTTGACCCCCGTGCGCACGGGGTACTGCGTAACTCTCTGGATACCCCGTGCGCACGGGGGTTGGGTGGTGCGATTGTCTCTGGATACCCCGTGCGCACAAGGCTGACTTAGCCCGTGCGCACGGGGTCCAACGGGCAGAAATCCCCACCAACCCATGAACACTATAAAAAGGCCCTTATTCCACCTCCAACCCTCAACCTTAATGTCTTGTTGAGCTCCACCATTGCTACACCCCATTTTGCTCAATACTCTCAATCCCTCCACCCAAACTTGTTGAAACTTTGGGGATTGGGAGAGCAAGACCCGATCTACAACTTGACCAAACCAAATCGCGTTCCCTGCAACATTTCTTCCCGATTGACTTGTTACTCTTGGAGCTTGGGCTCCTAGGCGGTTAGAGGTTCCTCCGGAAGCTTCCTTGCTTGTGGTGTGCTTCGGAGAAGTTTGTAAAGGTGTGGTGGTTACCTTCAAGACCAACCCCGAGTGGTTCGAGGCTCATCCGTTGGGGGTGACTCGAAGGAGAATACGGTGAGCCTTTGGTGGCATTCCGCAAGCTTTGGCTACGGCACCGCTCCAAACGGAGATTAGCTCTTCCCCAAGGAAGAGTGAACTTCGGGTTAAAATCCGCGTCCTCGTCTCACTTGTGGTTAATCCTTTCCCGCACCTTTCTTTGTTGTTGTATGCTTGTTGGCTTGCTAAGTAGTTTGTTGCCTAGCTTTTCTTGGAGCTTGCTTGTCATATAGGTTGCATTCACCTAGTTGCATATCTAGTGAACTGTTTTATCCGCTAAGCCTTAAAATCTACAAGAAATATTAAAATTTGTAGTCTCCTATTCACCCCCCTCTAGTCGACCGTATCGATCCTTTCAGTGTTTAATTAGTGTTTGTGCCAAGTAGAACCGTTGGGAAGACTTGGGGAAAGTCTTGATATCTTACTGTAAAAAACAGAAACTTTAGCGCTCACGAGAAATGCTGCCATTTTTATTTGGAAGTGCTATTTAGTTAATTCTTTTTGCAGATAATTAATAGATAAATTCCTCACGTCCAGCAATTTATTTTAGAATTTTTGGGGTTCCAGATCTTGTGCTAGCTACAGATTACTACAAACTATTCTATTTTTGACCGATTCTGTTTTTCGTGTGTTGTTTGCTTATTTTGATGAATTTATGGCAGTAAAATAGTTTATAAACCATGGAGAAGTTGGAATACAGTAGGTTTAACACCAATATAAATAAACAATGAGTTCATTACAGTACCTTGCAGTGGTCTTTTGTTTTCTTTCGTTAACGGAGCTCACGAGATTTTCTACTTTAAGTTTTATGTTGTGAAGTTTTTAAGTTTTGGGTAAAGATTTGATGGATTATGGAACAAGGAGTGGCAACATCCTAAGCTTGGGGATGCCCATGGCACCCCAAGATAATCTAAGGACACCTAAAAGCCAAAGCTTGGGGATGCCCCGGAAGGCATCCCCTCTTTCATCTACTTCTATCGGTAACTTTACTTGGAGCTATATTTTTATTCACCACATGATATGTGTTTTGCTTGGAGCGTCTTGTATGATTTGAGTCTTTGCTTTTTAGTTTACCACAATCATCCTTGCTGTACACATCTTTTGAGAAAGCCATACATGATTTGGAATTTGTTAGAATACTCTATGTGCTTCACTTATATCATTTGAGTTATATAGTTTTGCTCTAGTACCTCACTTATATTTTTTTAGAGCACGGTGGTGGAATTGTTTTATAGAAATTATTGATCTCTCATGCTTCACTTAGATTATTTTGAGAGTCTCAAATAGCATGGTAATTCACTTAAATAATCCTAATATGCTTGGTATTCAAGAATAGTAAAAACTTTCTTATGAGTGTGTTGAATACTATGAGAAGTTTGATACTTGATAATTGTTTTGAGATATGAAGATGGTGATATTAAAGTTGTGCTAGTTGAGTAGTTGTGAATTTGAGAAATACTTGTGTTAAAGTTTGTGATTCCCGTAGCATGCACGTATGGTGAATCGTTATGTGATGAAGTCAGAGCATGATTTATTTTTTGATTGTCTTCCTTATGAGTGGCGGTCGGGGACGAGCGATGGTCTTTTCCTACCAATCTATCCCCTAGGAGCATGCACGTAATACTTTGCTTTGATAACTTGTAGATTTTTTACAATAAGTATATGATTTCTTTATGACTAATGTTGAGTCCATGGATTATATGCACTTTTCTTCCTTCCATCATTACTAGCCTCTCTAATACCGCGCACACTTCGCCGGTATCATACACCCACCATATACCTTCCTCAAAATAGCCATCATACCTACCTACTATGGCATTTCCATAGCCATTTCGAGATATATTGCCATGTAACTTTCCACTGTTCCGTTTATTATGACACACTCCATCATTGTCATATTGTTTAGCATGATCATGTAGTTGACATCGTATTTGTGGCAAAGCCACTATTCATAATTCTTTCATACATGTCACTCTTGATTCATTGCATATCCCGGTACACCGTCGGAGGTATTCATATAGAGTCATATTTTGTTCTAAGTATCGGGTTGTAATTGTTGAGTTGTAAGAAAATAAAAGTGTGATGATCATCATTATTAGAGCATTGTCCCAGTGAGGAAAGGATGATGGAGACTATGATTCTCCCACAAGTCGGGATGAGACTCCGGACGAAAAAAAGAGCCCATAAAAAAGAGAGAAAAGGGCCAAATAAAAAAATGAGAGAAAAAGAGAGAAGGGACAATGTTACTATCCTTTACCACACTTGTGCTTTAAAGTAGCACCATGATATTCATGATAGAGAGTCTCTCATTTCGTCACTTTCATATACTAGTGGAAAATTTTCATTATAGAACTTGGCTTGTATGTTCCAATGATGGGCTTCCTCAAAATGCCCTAGGTCTTCATGAGCAAGCAAGTTGGATGCACACCCACTTAGTTTCTTTTGTTGAGCTTTCATATACTTATAGCTCTAGTGCATCCGTTGCATGGCAATGCCTACTCACTCACATTGATATCTATTGATGGGCATCTCCATAGCCTGTTGATACGCCTAGTTGATGTGAGACTATCTTCCCCTTTTTTGTCTTCTCCACAACCACCATTTTATTCCACATATAGTGCTATATCCATGGCTCACGCTCATGTATTGCGTGAAGATTGAAAAAGTTTGAGAATGTCAAAAGTATGAAACAATTGCTTGGCTTGTCATCGGGGTTGTGCATGATTTAAATATTTTATGTGGTGAAGATAGAGCATAGTCAGACTATATGATTTTGTAGGGATAACTTTCTTTGGCCATGTTATTTTGAGAAGACATGATTGCTTTGTTAGTATGCTTGAAGTATTATTATTTTTATGTCAATATTAAATTTTTATCTTGAATCTTTCGGATCTGAATATTCATACCACAATTAAGAAGAATTATATTAAAATCATGCTAAGTAGCACTCGACATAAAAAATTATCTTTTTATCATTTACCTACTCGAGGACGAGCAGGAATTAAGCTTGGGGATGCTTGATACGTCTCCAATGTATCTATAATTTTTGATTGCTCCATGCTATATTATCTACTGTTTTGGACATCATTGGGCTTTATTATCCACTTTTATATTATTTTTGGGACTAACCTATTAACCGGAGGCCCAGTCCAGAATTGTTGTTTTTTTTGCCTATTTTAGGGTTTCGAAGAAAAGGAATATCAAACAGAGTCCAAACGGAATGAAACCTTCGGGAACATGATTTTCTCAACGAACAAGACCCAGGAGACTTGGACCCTACGTCAAGCAACCAACAGGGAGGCCACGAGGTAGGGGGCGCGCCCTCCACTCTCGTGGGCCCCCTGTTGCTCCACCGACGTACTTCTTCCTCCTATATATACCTACGTACCCCCAAACGATCAGATACGGAGCCAAAACCCTAATTCCACCGCCGCAACTTTCTGTATCCACGAGATCCCATCTTGGGGCCTGTTCTGGAGCTCCGCCGGAGGGGGCATCCATCACGGAGGGCTTCTACATCAACACCATAGCCTCTCCGATGAAGTGTGAGTAGTTTACCTCAGACCTTCGGGTCCATAGTTATTAGCTTGATGGCTTTCTTCTCTCTTTTTGGATCTCAATACAATGTTCTCCCCCTCTCTTGTGGAGATCTATTCGATGTAATCTTCTTTTGCGGTGTGTTTGTTGAGATCGATGGATTGTGGGTTTATAATCAAGATTATCTATGAACAATATTTGAATCTTCTCTGAATTCTTTTATGTATGATTGGTTATCTTTGCAAGTCTCCTCGAATTATCAGTTTGGTTTGGCCTACTAGATTGATTTTTCTTGCAATGGGAGAAGTGCTTAGCTTTGGGTTTAATCTTGCGGTGTCCTTTCCCAGTGACAGTAGGGGCAGCAAGACACGTATTGTATTGTTGTCATCGAGGATAGCAAGATGGTTTTTTTATCATATTGCATGAATCTATCTCTCTACATCATGTCATCTTGCTTAAGGCGTTACTCTATTTTCATGAACTTAATACTCTAGATGCATGCTGGATAGCAGTCGATGAGTGGAGTAATAGTAGTAGATGCAGGCAGGAGTCGGTCTACTTGTCTCAGACGTGATGCCTATATGCATGATCATACCTAGATTTTCTCATAACTATGCTCAATTCTGTCAATTGTTCAACAGTAATTCGTTCACCCACCGTAAAATATTTATGCTCTTGAGAGAAGCCACTAGTAAAACCTATGGCCCCCGGGTCTATTTTCATCATATTAATCCTCCAATACTTAGTTATTTCCTTTGCTTTTATTTTACTTTGCATCTTTATCACAAAAATACCAAAAATGTTATCTTATCATATCTATCAGATCTCACTCTCGTAAGTGACCGTGAAGGGATTGACAACCCCTTATCGCGTTGGTTGCGAGGAGTTATTTGTTTTGTGCAGGTACGAGGGACTCACGCGTAGCCTCCTACTGGATTGATACTTTGGTTCTCAAAAACTGAGGGAAATACTTACGCTACTTTGCTGCATCTCCTTTACTCTTCAAGGAAATCCAACGCAATGCTCAAGAAGTAGCACGAGTCCATCCTCCCACATCGAACTCCGAATCTGCACTGCACCACGCCGTCAAGATCCGTCGCCATCAATGTATAGAATGAAGCACCGCTCCACCAAAGAAGCCGTCCGCTGGTCCCGCGAGGCCGAGTGCACCTCCAAGAATGCTGCCCCAAAGGGGGTTACGACACATGAATGCCGTCCACATCCGATCAGCTGATCTAGGGTTTCCCTCGGAGGTATTGAGTGGAGTTGGGAGCTTCACCTCAAAGGGCATCGTCATCACCGGCTCCGGCCATCAACCGAAGACCAGGTTTTCACCCGGATCCGTCCCAAGAAATCCACCCAACAACCTGTGCACCGTCTCGACCTCCTTCAAAGCCCCAGATCCAACCGCCTAGATCCGGCGACCAACCGCAGCAACGGTGCCACCGTGGGATCCCTGGCGCACCGGCCGCTGCCTGAGTGTGCCACCACTGGAGCCTAGGAGGAGGGCTCCCACCCCGCCTTGCCAAGCCTCGAGAGCCGCCGAGATGGATCCCGCGCGCTCGTCACCGTCTCTGATCCGAACCAATCCAAAGCAGATTGCCGTCACAGATCCTCCTTGGACAGGGACTACACCACGCCATGCCGCCGCGGGAAGCCCTAGCTTCACCAGCCGCCACCCTCTAGGGCCGCCGCCCCGGCATCCAGACAGAACCTCGTCGCTGCCACCGGCCAAGTTCCGCCACCGCCGACCGGCCACGGCAACCTCCGCCGCCATGCTGCCGACGGATCTGGGCGAGGATAGCCATCCTCCCCGAGGACACACGCCGCAACCTCTTCTCCGCGTACTCGCACGAGAAGCCACCTTGGCCGCGTCCCCACCCCTCGCCGGATGCCGCGCATGTGCCGCCTCGCCGCCGGCGAAGGCCGCCGCCACGAGAAGACCCGCACGCAGCCGCCACACAGCTCGGCACCGACCCATCTGCAGCCGCGCCATGGGGCAACCGCCGTCTAGATCGTCGCCGCCGCGCCGCCAGGATCCGCCCGCCCCGGCGCCTCCGCTCGGCCTGGCCGCTCCCGCAGGCCACGAACGCGAGGAGGGGAGAAGGACCCCGCCGCCAGCCACCGCGGGGGGCTTTGCCCCGGCGGCTCTTGCCGGCGGCGGCGGGGAAGGGGAGGAGGAGGAGGGCTAGCGGCAAGGGGTGGCGGCGCCGCCCGTGTCGCCCGCGGGAGGAGCGACGCGGGGGCTAGGTTTCATATGTGATTACATATGAAACAAAATGAATAAATCTACACTCTAAAATGCATCTATATACATTTGTATGTAATCCATAGTAGAATCTACAAAGATTTATATTTATGAACAGATGAGAGTATAATACTGTAGGATATAGCTCAATCCCACACTCGCCTCTGCATGAGCACATAGCTGGAGTATATACGAACCAGACGACAAGCCTGGTAAGCTATCTCGATCAAAAAATAAAAAAACATACCACCTCCGTCTTGATTTATTAGTTTGCTTTGTAATTTGTGCTAAACTTTGACCAAAGATTTAACTAGAAAATGTTAATGCATGTCAATAAAAATTATATTGTTGGATTCGTATTTGAACATAGTTTTCAATGGTATAATTTTTTGTGACATACATAAATATTTTGTTAGTTAAATTTATGATCAAAATTTGGTATAAAATACAATAAGAACCAATAAAACAGGACGGAGGTAGTCGTAGCTACTTTTGTACTGCAGATCTTCATATGGTACGAGTTCTATGCCTGTCGAATGGCAGGAACTTGATTAATTACTGTGCGTAGCCGCAGAAGCCGTAGCTACACTTGTTGTCGCACTAGTTAGAGCAGGTGCCGCAGTTCTTCTTGTCGGAGAGCAGATCCACGCAACGCCCGCCGCAGCAAGTCCGGCCGTGCTTGCACGCCTTGTTGCAGCCGCCGCAGTGCTGGGCGCTGCCGACGGTGTCCACGCACTGGCCGCTGCAGCACGTCGTCCCCGTCGCGAGGCATGCTTCAGCCGACTTCTTCGAGCACTGGTACGCCGACAGAGGCAGGTGGGCAGCGCCACCAACAAGCAGGAAACGGCTCCTCCTTGTCGGCGGCTGCAGGCTCGCGCTGCCGCCGGCCGTGGCTGCGGGAATGCCACCGGCAGTGACCAGCACCGTGATGAGGAGAAGCAGGGCAGCGTTCGCCATTTCGGAGACAAGGAGAAGTAATGCAAGTGTTTGGCTTACTGGCTAGTTGCTCTTAATTAGCAGGGAGCTCAAGGGTGTGCTTGTGTGTGGGGGGAATACCTCTCAACTTTGAAGCATCACGATTTATATATAGAAGAGAGCATGGGTAAGAAAAGTCAGCGGGGTTAGCTCTGCTCTCCTGAGGTTGACTTTTGATGCAAATTCAACTTCAAGATGACACCAAGAAGCCACTTTTGTGCAGAACAAAACTAACTGAAAATAAACGAAAGGTTCCCGGTACAATGTTCACATGGAGTGTAGAGGTTTGAGATTTTTTTTTTTTTTTTTTGCGGATTGAGAAAGATTAGTTAGAGGTTGATCAATCCATAGTCCAGGTACTTGCAATTTTGCAAAGCAACCAGTTCGCAACAATAGTATTGAGAACAGAGAATGGCTGCGAGATTGTCGTAGCTCGAAGTGTAACTAAAGTAAACTTCAGTAAAGCTCCACGTAGCATTAGTTTTGAATAAGTAATGCACGGGATGCAATGAACCAAGCGCCGGCTATCCTCGCATGCTAGACGTGTTGCGTGATCATAAGCAGGAAACTTATAATATGTAAACGACGATTACAAGTATCATAAAATCAATACTCAAACTAATGCACATGGTGGTGGCTGGTGGCTTTACATGCTGCACCCTCAAATCATGCAGAAGGGCAAAGGCCATCAAGTTATCCTCTGTTAAATTACATAAACCATACATTGTACTTAGCTGAGATAAAGAAAAACCGTTCACATATATATACACACCAAGATCATCCTTCCCAAGATTGTGGTGGCTATGGATTGTCTTTCGGTGGTGAACAACATCCATGCGAATAATATATGAGACTATGGAGTGATCATACAGGCGTTACTTGAATGTCACCTAGCTTTGCAGGAAGTCATTTTTATTCATGAAATGTGACAGTTTAATTTTGAAGCCCATAAGCCAGGTAGGGGGCAGATCTAAGCCTCGGGTTTGGCTATCATGTTTAGTTATCACCTGCCATATAATCCGTCCATTCCAAATTATGTTGTGTATAAGTTCTCTTTTGGACAAATCTTTGATCAACAATTACACTATTAGTATATAACTTTTGTCATACACAATCATAATGACAAACAAATACTTTGGAATACATATCTAATGGCATCAACTTTACGTCAAATAAAATACACACTAATAGGTAACAGGGTATTTATTGGTCAAAAACCCATCCTAATGAAACATAATATGTGCAAAGGTGACATTTTCCTGAAATACTATTTTGGGATTATCAAGCTGTTGACATTTTCCCTAAAAAAAGGGTTAATTCATATTGATGTTCTAAAAACGTCTGCAGAAAAGAAAACTCCTCTACTTTGGTATTTACACCAACTATGCGCAAAATTGTGCCATTATAGAAAGGCCGTCAAGCTAGGAAATAGACTAACAAGTCATCTCACAAGCATACAAATTACCATTTTTACACTGATACTAATCTAAGATGTGACACCAATGACGTCATGACAATTGGTTTCTCCATTGTCATTCACAATTGTAGCGTCATAGTGATGTAGTCTTTAAAGGCGACATCGCAAGAATAAGTTGGTAATATAAAATAGTGTCTTCAAGAAATAGAAAACTTGTATGTTCATGGTTTTACATGCGGTTACAAGATCACATTCCGCGTCCACATTTATCGGACAAACTAGCTAACCGCTTGCACTAGCTTGCCTAGCTACCTCACCAAAGAATGTAGCGAGATCACCCTTTAGGAGGCCTGCTTGCTTCTGCGCTCTGCTTCTAGCTTCAATTTTCTAGAGCACCACAATTGTTGGAGTAGCACCATCGAAGACCACCGCGTTTCTATGTTTCCACATCACCCAAAGGCCTAGTGCTATCAAGGTTCACAGATCCCTCTTGTCTTTGTTAAGGGCTTGGCAAGATTTATACCAATCGACAAGGGAGCTATGAATAGTGGGCGCCCAATCCGGCTTGCCTAAGGGATTCATCATCACCGCTCACACAATTCTTGCGAGTACACACGTTAGGAGGATACGATTGATGGTCTCTTGGTGCTGGTTGCCGAATGGGCATGATGCCTGGTGGGGTAGTCCACGTCGAGCTAGGCGGTCCGGCGTCCAACATCTATTCCTAGCAGCCAGCCAAGTGAAAATCTACATTGCAGGGGTGCCTTCAATTTCCAGGCGCATACAACTTAGGGAGCACCTACCCCAGAAATTGGCTGCATAGGCTGAGCTTGCTGAGCACTCTCCGTTTTGTTCCAACAAATGCAGAACAATTATTCTTTAGAATTAGTTTTTATTTCACTCTTGATCGGAAAGTTCTTTAATAGAACCTATAGCAAGCACCACCATCGTTTGTTCCAAAAGGACTTGGGCTACGGTTGAACTTATAGAAAACACGCCACCTGTCGCAACCCAACCACTTCCTTACAAGGTAGCGGGAACGTGGTACAAGTTGTATCCGGTAGCCTACATCATGTGATCCGCAGTTAAAAGGAGAAAACCACTAGTCACTAGTTGCTAGGGATTTTCAGTTGAACTGTATGTATATGGAATTTGCAAGTGATAACATTTGTGGATGTCATGAACACCCTTGTGACGGTGTTCCAGAGAATGAGAGACGTCGTCGAACATTGCTTAGGCGCCGGCGGCGAGGGCAGGAGGAGAATATTGATATACCCAGGACCCATGTTTTTATTTTCTAATTTTAAAGATGGTCTTGTAAAGCTAGAGAATTTTGATATGTATATGGTTTTGGCCTTCCCACAATTTTTTTAATCATTTATGCGTGTACACTCTCTTTTGAAGTAACTGTAATATCATTGCAAGGATGTTGATTAAACTGCGGTTCCGCACTCACGAACTTGTAGATAGCTAACAAAGCACTAATTAATTACAATCTCAACATGCCGGGAAGTTCGGATTTCACCGCTTTCGTTCTAATTCATGGGTTGATAAACTGATATGACATTTATTTAGTTATAATCAACAACATTACAAGCGGATACCCACTGCTACAACGGCAGCAATATACCACTTGCCACAATTTCATGCCGTGCTAGAAGGGCTCTCAATAGTAATTATAGTAAATCAATAATAGGTTGGGAGTTAATGCCTCCCTTGCCTCTGCATGGGCATTTACTATATATGGTGCAGATCTTCAGCTATGACTTTAGCTATATATGGTGCGAATAGTGTTGAACTTAGGTTACTGCGCGTAGTCGCAGAAGCCGTAGCTGCACTTGTTGCTGCATTGGTTAGAGCAGGTGCCGCAGTTTTTCTTGTCGGAGAGCAGATCCACGCAGCTCCCGCCGCAGCACGTCCGCCCATGCTTGCACGCCTTGTTGCAGCCGCCGCAGTGCTGGGCGCTGGCGACGGTGTCCACGCACTGGCCGCTGCAGCACGTCGTCCCCGTCGCGGGACATGCTTCAGCCGACTTCTTCGAGCACTCGTACTCTGACAGAGGCAGGTGGGCAGCGCCGCCAACAAGCAGAAAACGGCTCCTCCTTGCCGGTGGTTGTTGGGTTCCGCTGCTGCCGGCCGTGGCTGTAGCGACGCCGATGCTAGTGGCAAGCATCGTGATGAGGAGAAGCAGGGCGGCGTTCGCCATTGTGGAGACAAGAAGTAATGCAGATGTAGGCGGTTGGCTTATTGGCTCGTTGCTCTTGATTAGCAGGGAGCTGAAGGATGTGCTTGTTGTGTGGAGGGAATGTCTCTCAAGGGTCACTCTTTATATAGAAGAGATCATAGGCAGGAAGTCAGCAGGGTAGCTATGCTCTCTTGAGGTTGACTTTCTGGTGCAAAATTTCACTTCAACATGAAGCCAAGAAGCCACTTTTGTCCGGAACAGAAAACTGATTGAAAATAAACGAAGGGTTCCAGGTACAACGCTCACATGGAGTCTGGAGGTTTGAGAAAGATTAATTAGGAGCCGATTGGTCAATCCATAGTCCAGGTACTTGCAAAGCAACCAGTTCGCAACAATAGCGTTGAGCAGGCACAGAGAATGGCTGCGGCACTGTCGTAGCAAGAAGTGTAACTAAAGTAAACGTCAGTAAAGCTCCACGTAGCACTGATTTTGAATAACTAATGCACGGGATGAAATGAACCAAGTGCCGGCGGTCCTCGCATGCTAGACGTGTTGTGCGATCATAAGCCGGAGACTTATAATAAGGTAAGAAAAGATTAAGTATGATAAAATCAACACTCAAACTAATGCACATGGTGGTGGGCTGGTGGCTTTACATGCTACACCCTCAAATCGTGCAAAAGAGCAAAGGCCAGCAAGTCATCCTCTATTAATTTACATAAGCTATACATTGTACTTAGCTGTAATAAATATATACGCCAAGATCATCCTCCCCAAGATTGAGGTGGCTACAGATTGTCTTTTGTGGTGAACATCCACGCGAATAATATATGGGACTATGGAGTGATCATCGAGGAGTTAAATGAACTGTCAACTTGATTTGCATGAAATCAGTTTTATTCATGAGAGGTGACAATTTAACTTTGAAGCCCACAAGTGAGGTAAGGGGCAGATTTAAGCCTCGGGTTTGGTCGTCGTGTCTAGTTATCACCTGCGATATACTCCCTCTATTCCAAATTATCTTGTGTATAAGGTCACTTTCGGACAAATGTTTGATCAAAAATTACACTATTAGTATAGCGTTTGCGATATACAATCATAATCACAAACAAGTACTTCAGAATACGAATCTAATGACATCAATTTTAAGTCCCGTAAAATAAATACATACTAGTAGGTAATAACGGAACCGAATATGCAGCGTATTTTGAAGCGGTGAAAATATTGGCCTTGTTCCTAAAACTACAATGTAAGGATTATAAAACCGTTGCTCAAAAAAGGTTTTGTTCATTTGGATGTTCTAAAACCGTTTGGAGAAAAGAAAACCCCTCTACTTTGGTATCGGCACCAACTATGGGCAAAGTTGTGCCAAGGCTGTCAAACTAGGAAATAGACTAACAAGTCAGCTCACAAGATGAAAACACACCATTGCATGCAGGTTACCATTTTGTTACACTGATACCAACCTAAGACGGGACACCATTGACGTCATGACGATTGATTTCTCCATTGGCATTCACAATGGTCGCGTCATAGTGATGTAGTTTTTAAGGACGACATCGCAAGAATAAGTTGGTAATCTAAAATTGTGTCTTCAAAAAAAAAAAACTTGTATGTTGAAGGTGTTGGCTTCATGCATTCTCACCTTCTCGAACTCTGAACACCACCTAAAGATGGAAGACAACACATACATAGATGGTGTCGATTAATCAGTGAAAGTTGGATAGAGGTTGCTCACCCTAGAGAAACAACATAAGATCCTTGTCGTGAATTCAACAAGTGAGCCATGTTACCAGACTAACCCTTTGCTAACGGAGCTTACCTAGCAATATTTAATTGGGACTTTAATTTCTAGCTAGCCTAACTATTTTCCAAATATTTGTTGGTAACTGTGTGGCTGCCTTATGACTGCCGACTATTTACCAAAATTTCAAATTATTCGAAAACATAAATTCCAATTGTGATGAGAAACCTCATAGAATAATACTATGGAATATTCCCGTATACATGTTAACTACAAACCCCATCCTCACGCCATTTGGTAACCAAAGTTTAGGTCTCACTTTATCATGGCAACTTATATGCTTGCCTTGTTTTATTTTATTTTCACGGAAAAGAGTGGGGATTTTTCCTACTACACGTATCTTTAATATTTTAGGAGTATTTGTACATGATATATACGAAAGGAGAGTACAAGACAGAAAAGGGCACCAGAAAAGAGAGGCCAAAATGCTAGCCTTATAGAGAAGCATCATAATTGTATAAGATGTGTTTCATGGTTGCATCATGACAAATCTATTAGTTCACTTGATCAAGTCAAATAAGTTAAATATATTTCACATACTGATAGTCAAACTTAATTATAAAATGTTTTATTGCACACATTTTAGAATGCTACTTGTTTCCTAGTGGATGCAGTAAGTCTTAAAGCATTGTGTTCCAACAAATGCAGAACAATTATTCTCTAGAATTCGTTTTTATTTCATTCTCGATCAATAAGTTATCTTGTTTTGCAACAAAAACTTTCAATCTATTCATCATTATTCATGGTAGTATAAAGAACACCAAAAGTAAGAGAAATTACATCCAGATCCGTAGACCACCTATGAACGACTATATGCACTGGAGCAAGCCGAAGGCGTGCCGCCGTTATCGCCCCTTCCTTATCGGATTCGAGCAAAGCTTGTTGTAGTAGACAGTTGGAAAATCGTCATGCTAAGGCCCCATAGGGCCAGCGCAACAGAACAGCAACCATCGGCGATGAAGAAATGCGTAGATTAGAAATATCCAATCTGTAGAGCCACAAACATAGACGAACGAAGACGGGATCCAAGTAGATTCACCAAAGACAAATGCCGACCAAATCATGCGAGATCTGCTGGAGACACACCTCCACATGCCCTCCGACGACACTAGTCGCACCGCTGAAATGGGGGCTACGCGTGGACAACCGTATTCCATCTTCAGAAAGTTGCCGCCTTGTCTTTCTGAACAGGACACAAACCCTAAAAAGAAACAAAAATACATCTAAAAACGGTGGAGAAGCCTTCCCATGGGTAAAGGCAGAGATCCACTACGCCTCCATGGGCCAAGTCCAGAGAAGACGAGGTAGATCTGCGACGCAGCCGGCAGGAGGCGAGAAACACGGGTCGCCCTTGCCTCGCGATAGCAAAGGCGAACGGGTACTATCCCTTGTCTGATCAGTAAGTTATCTAACACAACCTAGAGGAAGCACCATCACCGCTTGTTCCAAAAGGACATGGCGCTTCGGGGTTCCTACCGTGACTCAACCGCTTGTCTTACAAGGTGGCGGGAACATGGTAGAAGTTTTATCTGGCAGCCTGCGTCATGTGGCCACCGTAAAAAGGAGAAAATCCCTCCAGTAATTGGTTGCTAGGAATTTTCGGTTTGACTATATGTATATGGAATTTGCAAGTGATAACAATTGTAGATCTCAGAAACACCCTCAAAGCGAGGGTAACGGTTACCCTAGGGTGTTCCAGTGATGTAGTTGAACAGGCGCGGCACGCGAGGGCATGAGGAGGACAGTGTTGATATGCCCAGGTCCCATGTTTTTATTTTCTACTTCCAAAGATGGTCTTGTAAAGTTAGAGAATTTTGATATATATTGTTTTGGGCCTTCTAACAATTTTTCTAATCATTTATGCATCTACATTCTCTTTTGAAATAACTGTAATTCCATTGCAAGGACGTCGATTAAAATAAGGGTTCCGCACCCACGAGTTTGCAGGATAGCTAACAAAGAACTAATTAATCACAATCTCAAGATATCGAGAAATTCAGATTTGATCAGTTTCATTCTGACTCACGGGTAGATAAACTGATATGACAATTTTCCAGTTAATCAAAACCACTATAGCGGATACCACTGCTACAGCAGCAGCAATACTAATTATCACAATTTCATGCCTTATTAGCAGACTCGTCAATAATTATAGTAAATCAGTATGTTGGTAAACTGTAGCTCAATGCCTCCCTTTGCCTCTGCATGCGCATGCACTATATATGGTGCAGTTCTTCAGCTAAGACTTTCGACGGCAGACAGTAGTGTTGAACTCTGATTATTGCGCATAGTCACAGAAGCCGTAGCTGCACTTCTTGCTGCATTGGTTAGAGCAGGTGCCGCAGTTCTTCTTGTCGGAGAGCGGATCCACGCAATGCCCGTCACAACACGTCCGTCCATGCTTGCACGCCTTGTTGCAGCCGCCGCAGTGCTGCGCGCTGGCGACGGTGTCCACGCACTGGCCGTTGCAGCACGTCGTCCCCGTCGCGAGGCATGCTTCGGCCGACTTCTTCGAGCACTCGTACGCCGACAGAGGCAGGTGGGCAGCCCCGCCAATAAGCAGGAAACGACTCCTCCTTGCCGGCAGCCCGGGGCTCACGCTGGCGCGTGCCATGGCTGAGGCAATGTCGCTGGTCGTGGCCAGCACCGTGATGAGGAGAAGCAGGGTGGCGTTCGCCATTGTGGAGACGAGAAGTAATGCAGATGCAGGCGGTTGGCTTATTGGCTCGTTGCTCTTGATTAGCAGGGAGCTGAAGGATGTGGTTGTTGTGTGGAGGGAATGTCTCTCAAGGGTCACGCTTTATATAGAAGAGATCATGGGCAGGAAGTCAGCGGGGTAGCTATGCTCTCTTGAGGTTGACTTTCTTATGCAAAATTTGACTTCAAGATGACGCCAAGAAGCCATTTTTATCCGGAACTAAAAATGATTGAAAATAGACGAGAGGTTTTAGGTACAATATGGAGTGTGGAGGTTTCAGAAGATTAATTATAGGTTGATCAATCCATAATCCGGGTGCATGCTAAGCAACCAGTACGCAAGAATAGTGTTTGAGAACAGAGAATGGCTGCAGAGATTGTCGTGGTACAAAGTGTAACTAAAGTAAACCCACAGTAAAGCTCCACGGAGCACTAATCCTGCACAAGTAACACACGGGATACAGTGAACCAAAATGCCGTCCTTCCTCGCATGGTAGACGTGTTGCACGATCATACGGTGAGCACTTAAAATAAGGCTAGCAACGAGTAAGGATGATACAATTAACCCTCAAATTAATGTATAGGGCGGTGGCTTGACACCCTACACCCTCTTCTCGTGGACAAGGAAAAGACCATCATCAAGGCATCCCCCGTGGATCAAACGGTACTTTTTCTTTTTTCTGAAAGCAAAGCAAAGCTTCTTTTACTGTACCCCTAATAGGTATGGACCGTCTATTATCAAAATCTAAGGGTGGCGATCCATCCATACTGCTCAACTGCGGGAGGACCATCGCCAGCGGCATAGGTACCATTGGCCGCTCCAGGTGGAGCAGTATACTTGCCGTGAGGATGATTTAGGAAGAGAAAAAAGTCAGCCCGCCTCATGACCGAGCGAACCCGTTCTCTTCACTTGTTCTGCTCGGCCGTAAGCACGCGTCCGTCGGCTAGGATTCCAGCGGCCGCCTCATCACTTCCATATTGTCGACCTGATGCTATCCGATGGGAGACGGTAGCACGGGATATCTTCAGCCGGTTTGGATGGCGGTCATGTAATAGGATAGGCAATTAGTTTACCTGTCTTTTGTTCAGCCAACCGGTTGTGGTTTATCCTTTGTTGGGCTAGCTTATGTATCTAGCCTTTGGGCTCTGTGTGAGCCTTGTCGTTTGTTTTTTTTAGTTTGCTACTACTGAGACTTCGAGACCTTGTGGATGTTTTATTTTTAATAAGATGGCCGTATGCATCGTGCTGATGCAGAGGCCGGGGATCCCCCCTTTTCAAAAAAAATATATTGTCGACCATGCTCGTGGACCGATGCTGCTACCACCGCCCGTGCACCTGTAACGTCTTCCTCGACGAGGCCTTCTTTCGTCCCGGCTCCCCTTCCGCTCCTTCCGGCGGTCGCCGCTGCATCTCATCTTCTTCCGCGTCCTTACTCAGCCATGGCCGTGGACTGAGCGCGATTTCGACGAGCTCCTCTTCTTCGGCAGGGCCGCTCGCGACCGCTGGGCGCCATATAGCTAGGGAAATTAGAGGTGGTATTTCAGAAGCCACCAATCATCGACTCTATCAATCAACCAAAAACAGAACATTTCCGTCGAGAACGTGACCTATACTGACTAGGGCGTGGACGTACAACAAGGGTGATACGAGGCCCGGCTGGAGGTTCGACAACACTACGGCCAGGTCGACCAATGTCCGACGGTCAAGGTCAAGCACGCGGGCGGAAGCCAGTGGCGAGGGCGAGCTGGGAAGCCAGGACGTAGTGGCGAGTTCGATGACGGCGGAGCCGACTAGTCGTCAAGTGGGCGGCGGGGAACAGGGCGACAACACAACCAGGACGGACATACCAATTGCTGATGGGTTAGCGTTATTCTAGAAAACGGAAATCTGACGAGACTGCCCTCGGGAAATCAACGGCGTAGATGATTGTATACTGCTCACTTTCATCTATAGCAGTATAGGGTACCATAAAAAAGCTCTTATAGATTAGCGGTGCGTGGGCAAATCACCCAATGCACAAGCAGCCACTGAGGGCGGTACATCATTTTCCCACTCCATGCATATACCAGGCATACACATACGACCAATCTGGCCCAATTCATGTGCTGCGGTATTCTCACTCTGTCTACATGCGCGAACCCTATGTCTCGCAAACCAAAGCTTGAGCTGGAGCTTAATGTCTTTAAGGGCGACAGTGTAAGGCGACGAGTCATTTTTGCGTACGTCAAGCGCCTCGGCCAGCAGCTGGGAGTCGGTCTCGAATATAACCCGGGCAGCGCCAATGTCAGCCGCAAGAGCGACCGCTCCAGCCGTTGCCTGAATTTCCGCTCCAAAGGCATCCTCATTTTGCTCTTGTCGACTTGCTCTAGCCGCAATGATGTGCCCTGTAGAGTCCTGGATCACAGAGCCCCACACGCAGAAATTACTGCCGGGTATAAAAGCTCCGTCGAGGTTAACTTTGAGCTCGTCTGCACTAGGTGGCTGCCATTTCCCCGTCTGTCTATCCTTCTTGTTAGGCACAAATCTTTCCTCATACTCCAAGGCGCTGCATCTCATCCTTTTTATAGTTTCAAAGACCCCCGGAGCTAGCTCCCCCTCTCTGATCTTGTTTCTAATGTTCCACCAATGCCACCACAAAGTGATGACAATTACCCGTCTGTTTTCAGAAAAGCCCCACAGGGCATCCAGCATGGCGCGCACACTTGTGAATTCCTCTAGCTTGCTTCTCTCCTCCTCCATGCCCAGCTCCCTCCAGGCTAGCTTGACGTGCTTACATTTATGAACAGATGCACTCCATCTTCCTCAGCTCTACTGCAGAAGAAGCACTTCGACTAATCTAACTTAAGGCCCCTCCTCATCAAATTTACACATACAACCAACGATTCATGGCACGGCCGCCAGACAAACATTTGAAGCTTCCGTGGGCACGACATTTTCCAGATCCTTTTCCAGGACTGATCTCCGGTTGCATCCAGTCGCCCTCTGCCAGCTGAGCTCGTCCCTGGTGCCCCATTCTGCTCATGTTTGCCTAGCTCGACGTGCAACTTATAAGCGCTTTTGACCGAGTGGTTCCCCTTGCTATCAAAGTGCCAGGCGATGAAATCATCCACACCGTCTCTCAAGGGGATTTGTAAGATATACCGAGCATCTTCTTCATAAAAAGTGTCTCGCACTAGTTCTTCGTCCCACTGTCTGGTAATCGGGCTTATAAGTTCCTCGACCCTAGTCAGCAGGCTCGCCCCTCTCGGCGTAATGACACGTCTCGACCAGGTCCTTGGAAGCCACGGGTCGCTCCAAATATCCACTATAGCCCCATCACCAATCCGCCATATGTATCCTTGTTTCACAAGATCCAGCCCATGTAGGATGTTGCGCCAAGAATATGAGATGCCATCATGAGCTACCGCCTCAATTGCACTGCTATGCGGGAAATACCGGGCCTTGAGAACTCTAGCACACAAACTCTCAGGGTTTTGGATCAATCTCCAACCCTGCCTCGATAGCATAGCAATATTGAAACTATGCATGTCCCGGAAGCCTAGACCTCCCATTGCTTTGGGTTGAATAAGTTTGTCCCAGCTTAGCCAGTGCATCAGATTCTGTTTGTCTTGTTGACTCCACCAGAAGTTGCCCAGTAATGTGTTCAGTTCCGCGCAAAAGGTTTTAGTCAGATCGAAGCAGGACATTGCGTAAGTAGGGATTGCCTGCACTACACCTTTAACAAGCACTTCCTTGCTCTCCTTTGCCAGTAGCCTCTCGTGCCAGCCATAGACCCGCCCACACATATTCTTCTTTATGTATGCAAATGTCTCCCTTCTAGAACGCGCGACGTGTACAGGGAGGCCAAGGTACTTCTCATTCCAATTTTCACTCATTATATTGAGTGTATTCTTGATGCTCTCTTTAAATCCATCCTCTGTATTGGGACTGAACATGAGGGCTGACTTCTCTACATTGATGCATTGACCCGGACATTCTTTGTACAACTGTAGTATCTCATGTAGTGCCTCGGCCTCTTGTTGCTTCGCCTTTATCAACAACATCGAGTCGTCTGCAAAGAACAAGTGTGATACGCATGGTGCTCTCGGGCACACCTTGATCCCACTTACCTTCCCTCGCTGTTTTGCATGATGGAGTAAGGCTGACAGCCCCTTGACACATATCACAAAAAGATAAGGGGAGGCCGGATCCCCCTGGCGCAATCCTCTAGATGGGCAGAACTGGTGTGTAAGACCCCCATTAACTTTGATCTGGTATCAAACCGTTCTGACGCATTTCATGATTAAGTCCACCCACTCTCTCCTGAATCCCATCTTGCACATCATCGCCTCAAGGAAGCACCACTCTACTCGATCATATGCCTTGCTCATGTCGGCCTTCACCGCCATGTACCCATCCTTCCAACTCTTCTTGTTCATGACATAGCGAGAAAGCTCATAAGCGATAAGTACATTATCCGTTGTTAATCTTCTCGGGACAAACACACTCTGGTTGTCAGAAATCAGCGATGGGAGAATCTTCTTCAGTCTGTTTGCTATCATTTCGGAGACTAACTTATACAGAACATTGCATAGGTTGATCGGCCGTAGATCCTTTATCCTCTGTGGATTCTTTACCTCGGGAATTAGGATCACATGCGTGTCGTTCCATCCTTCAGGCATGTCTCCTCCATTTAGCACTCGCAGCACCTCATCCATTACTTGGTCCCCCATGAAATGCCAATGCCTTTTAAACATAATCGCCGGCATGCCATCCGGTCCCGGGGCCTTTAGATCGCCGATATGGTCAAGGGCCGCCTTTACTTCCTCACGAGTGAATTCAGCAAGCAAGATGTTGTTCATGGCCTCAGTTACCCGCGCCTGCACCTTTTCAAGGAGTTCCGGCAATCGATGAGGATTAGAGGATGCTAAGAAAAGGTCCTGAAACAACGAACACACATAGTTAGTTAACTCCTCACCTTCCTCTACCACCGTTCCAACCTCCTTCCACAACTCCTTTATTCGGTTAGTTTTCTTCCTAGCCGAGGCTTCCGACTCCAGATATTTAATGTTCCTATTGTCATCCCTAAGCCACCACATATGGGCCCGTTGCTTCATTTGCGCATGCTTCTTCTCCTCAAGCTCCTCAATCAGACACCGCAGCCGAGCCTCTTCTTTGATTTTATGCTCCGACACTATCTCCCTCATGCACGCTTCCAGCTCTTTTTTTTCCCTTTTTAGTCTTCCCCCCAACTCCCCTACTACCTCCCTGCTCCATATGCTCATATCTCCCGCCACTTTTTGTAGTGCTTTGGCCACCTTTCCATCCCCCGTCTCCCAGCTCTTCTCCCAGGCTCCACGTACTATAACTTCACACCCTTCCTCTTATAACCAGTGAGCCTCAAACCAAAAACTCCCATCCCCTTTCTACCACTCCCTATCAAGAGCTTCTGTATTCAAAATAATAGGCTGATGGTCAGAGTGTATGGGCAGGCCATTAATCACTGTGTACTCCAGGAACTGCTCGCACCATTCTGCATTCGATGTGGCCCTGTCCAATCTCTCACAAATATATGTGCGCAGCTCCTTGCTATGATTCCTCCACGTGAAAATGTCCCCCTCAAATCCAATGTCACCAAGCTCGCAGGTCTGCAAGGCCTCCCGGAAGCCATCCAGGTAATGTTGGGGCCGGGCTGCCCCTCCTGCTTTCTCCATGGTCATCAAAATCTCATTAAAGTCGCCGAGACATAGCCAAGGCCTTCCACCCTGATGTTGTTGTTTCAGAATGCGCATCATTCTGCAGGTCTCCTTTTTCCTATCCATTTTCGATTCTCCGTACACACCCGTGAGCCTCCACACAAAACCATCATCCCTCCTTACATCAACATCTATATGCCTCCTCCCAGACGATCTCAGAGTCACATCCGCTTCCTTCCTCCAGAACTATGCCACACCTCGACTCCTCCCCTCTCCCTTCCATGAGCACATGTGGGTGAGCCCTAACAGCCACCTAAACCGGTCCAACTCCTTCTCCTCCATCCTAGTTTCACACAAAAACAGAATATCGGGTTCCTCCACTCTTCCCAGATCGAGAAGAGAACGAACTGTCGGGCCATTCCCGAGCCCCCACCAGTTCCAACTTACAATTTTCATTGGTTCCGACAGGGCTGCCCTAACAGCCCGGCCGATATAGTCGTGTTGTTCTCTTCATCCTTCTGATCTTCTGCCTCTGCCATCCTCTCCCCCGCTTGCACTACAACCTCTCCCTGCTTGCCCCTCTTTGCGTTAGCAGCAACATCTATGTCCATCTCCTCCCCACCTTGTTTAACCAACTCAACACCCAATTTCTCTTGTTTATCGTCTCCTCCTGTGCGTACCTTACACCTGAATGTTTTGCCCCTATTGCCTTTACCTTCCTTCCCTTCAGCCCCTTCCCATCGCTCCTGCATTCTGTTCTCCAACGCCCCTTCCTTACTCTCCTCTACCGACTGACTACCACTCCCTGCATCCACTGAATCCTTTCCAAGCTCATAGCCAACCATTTCCTTCGCTCCTTTATCAGCATTATCAGGTCCAAAAGTAAGTTGTTTCACTGTGTGATTCTTCCCTGCTTCTATCTTCTCCCTGACCTATTTGCCTTTGATTGGACTATTGACATCCATCTCCTCTCCTACCCCACCATTATCAATGTTTTTAGATGATGTTTGATCCTTCCTCCAATTTGATGCATCGCTCCCCGAACCACCAGTGCCCCTCTCCAGGTTGTACTCTCGCCGCTCGCCCACTAACTGACTGCTTCCGGTGCCTCTACCCGTACTGTTTGATCTTGTGCCACTGCTGCTCCTACTGCCTGATACGTCTCCAGCGTATCTATAATTTTTGATTGTTCCATGCTATTATATTATCTGTTTTGGATGTTTAATGGGCTTTAATATACTCTTTTATTATTTTTGGGACTAACCTACTAACCGGAGGCCCAGTGCTAGTTTCTGTTTTTTTGCCTATTTCAGTGTTTCATAGAAAAGGAACATCAAACGGAATCCAAACGGAACGAAACCTTCGCAAGGATCTTTCTTGGAACAAACGCAAACCAGGAGACTTGGAGTGGAAGTCTAGAACTCCGTGAGGCGTCCACGAGATAGGAGGGCGCGCCCCCACCCTCGTGGACCCCATGGAGCTCCACCAATGTACTTCTTTCATCTATATATACTCTTATACCCTAAAAGCACCAGGGGGAGCCACGAAACCACTTTTCCACCGTCGCAACCTTCTGTATCCGTGAGATCCCATCCGGGGCCGAAAGGAGATTCGATCACGGAGGGCTTCTACATCAACACTATAGCCTCTTCGATGATGTGTGAGTAGTTTACCACAGACCTTTTTATAGGTGGCTGCCATTTCCCCGTCTGTCTATCCTTCTTGTTAGGCACAAATCTTTCCTCATACTCCAAGGCGCTGCATCTCATCCTTTTTATAGTTTCAAAGACCCCCGGAGCTAGCTCCCCCTCTCTGATCTTGTTTCTAATGTTCCACCAATGCCACCACAAAGTGATGACAATTACCCGTCTGTTTTCAGAAAAGCCCCACAGGGCATCTAGCATGGCGCGCACACTTGTGAATTCCTCTAGCTTGCTTCTCTCCTCCTCCATGCCCAGCTCCCTCCAGGCTTGCTTGCCGTGCTTGCATTTTATGAACAGATGCACTCCATCTTCCTCAGCTCTACTGCAGAAGAAGCACTTCGACTGATCTAACTTAAGGCCCCTCCTCATCAAATTTACACATACAACCAACGATTCATGGCACGGCCGCTAGACAAACATTTGAAGCTTCCGTGGGCACGACATTTTCTAGATCCTTTTCCAGGACTGATCTCCGGTTGCATCCAGTCGCCCTCTGCCAGCTGAGCTCGTCCCTGGTGCCCCATTCTGCTCATGTTTGCCTAGCTCGACGTGCAACTTATAAGCGCTTTTGACCGAGTGGTTCCCCTTGCTATCAAAGTGCCAGGCGATGAAATCATCCACACCGTCTCTCAAGGGGATTTGTAAGATATACCGGGCATCTTCTTCATAAAAAGTGTCTCGCACTAGTTCTTCGTCCCACTGTCTGGTAATCGGGCTTATAAGTTCCTCGACCCTAGTCAGCAGGCTCGCCCCTCTCGGCGTAATGACACGTCTCGACCAGGTCCTTGGAAGCCACGGGTCGCTCCAAATATCCACTATAGCCCCATCACCAATCCGCCATATGTATCCTTGTTTCACAAGATCCAGCCCATGTAGGATGCTGCGCCAAGAATATGAGATGCCATCATGAGCTACCGCCTCAATTGCACTGCTATGCAGGAAATACCGGGCCTTGAGAACTCTAGCACACAAACTCTCAGGGTTTTGGATCAATCTCCAACCCTGCCTCGATAGCATAGCAATATTGAAACTATGCATGTCCCGGAAGCCTAGACCTCCCATTGCTTTGGGTTGAATAAGTTTGTCCCAGCTTAGCCAGTGCATCAGATTCTGTTTGTCTTGTTGACTCCACCAGAAGTTGCCCAGTAATGTGTTCAGTTCCGCGCAAAAGGTTTTAGTCAGATCGAAGCAGGACATTGCGTAAGTAGGGATTGCCTGCACTACACCTTTAACAAGCACTTCCTTGCTCTCCTTTGCCAGTAGCCTCTCGTGCCAGCCATAGACCCGCCCACACATATTCTTCTTTATGTATGCAAATGTCTCCCTTCTAGAACGCGCGACGTGTACAGGGAGGCCAAGGTACTTCTCATTCCAATTTTCACTCATTATATTGAGTGTATTCTTGATGCTCTCTTTAAATCCATCCTCTGTATTGGGACTGAACATGAGGGCTGACTTCTCTACATTGATGCATTGACCCGGACATTCTTGGTACAGCTGTAGTATCTCATGTAGTGCCTCGGCCTCTTTTTGCTTCGCCTTTATCAACAACATCGAGTCGTCTGCAAAGAACAAGTGTGATACGCATGGTGCTCTCGGGCACACCTTGATCCCACTTACCTTCCCTCGCTGTTTTGCATGATGGAGTAAGGCTGACAGCCCCTTGACACATATCACAAAAAGATAAGGGGAGGCCGGATCCCCCTAGCGCAATCCTCTAGATGGGCAGAACTGGTGTGTAAGACCCCCATTAACTTTGATCTGGTATCAAACCGTTCTGACGCATTTCATGATTAAGTCCACCCACTCTCTCCTGAATCCCATCTTGCACATCATCGCCTCAAGGAAGCACCACTCTACTCGATCATATGCCTTGCTCATGTCGGCCTTCACCGCCATGTACCCATCCTTCCAACTCTTCTTGTTCATGACATAGCGAGAAAGCTCATAAGCGATAAGTACATTATCCGTTGTTAATCTTCTCGGAACAAACACACTCTGGTTGTCAGAAATCAGCGATGGGAGAATCATCTTCAGTCTGTTGGCTATCACTTCGGAGACTAACTTATACAGAACATTGCATAGGTTGATCGGCCGTAGATCCTTTATTCTCTGTGGATTCTTTACCTCGGGAATTAGGATCACATGCGTGTCGTTCCATCCTTCAGGCATGTCTCCTCCATTTAGCACTCGCAGCACCTCATCCATTACTTGGTCCCCCATGAAATGCCAATGCCTTTTAAACATAATCGCCGGCATGCCATCCGGTCCCGGGGCCTTTAGATCGCCGATATGGTCAAGGGCCGCCTTTACTTCCTCACGAGTGAATTCAGCAAGCAAGATGTTGTTCATGGCCTCAGTTACCCGCGCCTGCACCTTTTCAAGGAGTTCCGGCAATCGATGAGGATTAGAGGATGCTAAGAAAAGGTCCTGAAAAAACGAACACACATAGTTAGTTAACTCCTCACCTTCCTCTACCACCGTTCCATCCTCCTTCCACAACTCCTTTATTCGGTTAGTTTTCTTCCTAGCCGAGGCTTCCGACTCCAGATATATAATGTTCCTATTGTCATCCCTAAGCCACCACATGTGGGCCCGTTGCTTCATTTGCGCATGCTTCTTCTCCTCAAGCTCCTCAATCAGACACCGCAGCCGAGCCTCTTCTTTGATTTTATGCTCCGACACTATCTCCCTCATGCACGCTTCCAGCTCTTTTTTTCCCTTTTTAGTCTTCCCCCCAACTCCCCTACTACCTCCCTGCTCCATATGCTCATATCTCCCGCCACTTTTTGTAGTGCTTTGGCCACCTTTCCATCCCCCGTCTCCCAGCTCTTCTCCCAGGCTCCACGTACTATAACTTCACACCCTTCCTCTTATAACCAGTGAGCCTCAAACCAAAAACTCCCATCCCCTTTCTACCACTCCCTATCAAGAGCTTCTGTATTCAAAATAATAGGCTGATGGTCAGAGTGTATGGGCAGGCCATTAATCACTGTGTACTCCAGGAACTGCTCGCACCATTCTGCATTCGCTGTGGCCCTGTCCAATCTCTCACAAATATATGTGCGCAGCTCCTTGCTATGATTCCTCCACGTGAAAATGTCCCCCTCAAATCCAATGTCACCAAGCTTGCAGGTCTGCAAGGCCTCCCGGAAGCCATCCAGGTAATGTTGGGGCCGGGCTGCCCCTCCTGCTTTCTCCATGGTCATCAAAATCTCATTAAAGTCGCCAAGACATAGCCAAGGCCTTCCACCTTGATGTTGTTGTTTCAGAATGCGCATCATTCTGCAGGTCTCCTTTTTCCTATCCATTTCCGATTCTCCGCACACACCCGTGAGCCTCCACACCAAACCATCATCCCTCCTTACATCAACATCTATATGCCTCCTCCCAGACGATCTCAGAGTCACATCCACTTCCTTCCTCCAGAACTATGCCACACCTCGACTCCTCCCCTCTCCCTTCCATGAGCACATGTGGGTGAGCCCTAACAGCCACCTAAACCGGTCCAACTCCTTCTCCTCCATCCTAGTTTCACACAAAAACAGAATATCAGGTTCCTCCACTCTTCCCAGATCGAGAAGAGAACGAACAGTCGGGCCATTCCCGAGCCCCCACCAGTTCCAACTTACAATTTTCATTGGTTCCGACAGGGCTGCCCTAACAGCCCGGCCAATATAGTCGGGTTGTTCTCTTCATCCTTCTGATCTTCTGCCTCTGCCATCCTCTCCCCCGCTTGCACTACAACCTCTCCCTGCTTGCCCCTCTTTGCGTTAGCAGCAACATCTATGTCAATCTCCTCCCCACCTTGTTTAACCAACTCAACACCCAATTTCTCTTGTTTATCGTCTCCTCCTGTGCGTACCTTACACCTGAATGTTTTGCCCCTATTGCCTTTACCTTCCTTCCCTTCAGCCCCTTCCCATCGCTCCTGCATTCTTTTCTCCAACACCCCTTCCTTACTCTCCTCTACCGACTGACTACCACTCCCTGCATCCACTGAATCCTTTCCAAGCTCATAGCCAACCATTTCCTTCGCTCCTTTATCAGCACTATCAGGTCCAAAAGTAAGCTGTTTCACTGTGTGATTCTTCCCTGCTTCTATCTTCTCCCTGACCTATTTGCCTTTGATTGGACTATTGACATCCATCTCCTCTCCTACCCCACCATTATCAATGTTTTTAGATGATGTTTGATCCTTCCTCCAATTTGATGCATCGCTCCCCGAACCACCAGTGCCCCTCTCCAGGTTGTACTGTCGCCGCGCGCCCACTAACTGACTGCTTCCGGTGCCTCTACCCGTACTGTTTGATCTTGTGCCACTGCTGCTCCTACTGCCTGATACGTCTCCAGCGTATCTATAATTTTTGATTGTTCCATGCTATTATGTTATCTGTTTTGGATGTTTAATGGGCTTTAATATACTCTTTTATTATTTTTGGGACTAACCTATTAACCGGAGGCCCAGTGCTAGTTTCTGTTTTTTTGCCTATTTCAGTGTTTCGTAGAAAAGGAACATCAAACGGAATCCAAACAGAACGAAACCTTCGCAAGGATCTTTCTTGGAACAAACGCAAACCAGGAGACTTGGAGTGGAAGTCTAGAACTCCGTGAGGCGTCCACGAGATAGGAGGGCGCGCCCCCACCCTCGTGGACCCCACGGAGCTCCACCAATGTACTTCGTTCGTCTATATATACTCTTATACCCTAAAAGCACCAGGGGGAGCAACGAAACCACTTTTCCACCGTCGCAACCTTCTGTATCCGTGAGATCCCATCCGGGGCCTTTTCCGGCGATCTGCCGGAGGGAGATTCGATCACGGAGGGCTTCTACATCAACACTATAGCCTCTTCGATGATGTGTGAGTAGTTTACCACAGACCTTTTTATAGGTGGCTGCCATTTCCCCGTCTGTCTATCCTTCTTGTTAGGCACAAATCTTTCCTCATACTCCAAGGCGCTGCATCTCATCCTTTTTATAGTTTCAAAGACCCCCGGAGCTAGCTCCCCCTCTCTGATCTTGTTTCTAATGTTCCACCAATGCCACCACAAAGTGATGACAATTACCCGTCTGTTTTCAGAAAAGCCCCACAGGGCATCCAGCATGGTGCGCACACTTGTGAATTCCTCTAGCTTGCTTCTCTCCTCCTCCATGCCCAGCTCCCTCCAGGCTTGCTTGCCGTGCTTGCATTTTATGAACAGATGCACTCCATCTTCCTCAGCTCTACTGCAGAAGAAGCACTTCGACTGATCTAACTTAAGGCCCCTCCTCATCAAATTTACACATACAACCAACGATTCATGGCACAGCCGCCAGACAAACATTTGAAGCTTCCGTGGGCACGACATTTTCAAGATCCTTTTCCAGGACTGATCTCCGGTTGCATCCAGTCGCCCTCTGCCAGCTGAGCTCGTCCCTGGTGCCCCATTCTGCTCATGTTTGCCTAGCTCGACGTGCAACTTATAAGCGCTTTTGACCGAGTGGTTCCCCTTGCTATCAAAGTGCCAGGCGATGAAATCATCCACACCGTCTCTCAAGGGGATTTGTAAGATATACCGGGCATCTTCTTCATAAAAAGTGTCTCGCACTAGTTCTTCGTCCCACTGTCTGGTAATCGGGCTTATAAGTTCCTCGACCCTAGTCAGCAGGCTCGCCCCTCTCGGCGTAATGACATGTCTCGACCAGGTCCTTGGAAGCCACGGGTCGCTCCAAATATCCACTATAGCCCCATCACCAATCCGCCATATGTATCCTTGTTTCACAAGATCCAGCCCATGTAGGATGCTGCGCCAAGAATATGAGATGCCATCATGAGCTACCGCCTCAATTGCACTGCTATGCGGGAAATACCGGGCCTTGAGAACTCTAGCACACAAACTCTCAGGGTTTTGGATCAATCTCCAACCCTGCCTCGATAGCATAGCAATATTGAAACTATGCATGTCCCGGAAGCCTAGACCTCCCATTGCTTTGGGTTGAATAAGTTTGTCCCAGCTTAGCCAGTGCATCAGATTCTGTTTGTCTTGTTGACTCCACCAGAAGTTGCCCAGTAATGTGTTCAGTTCCGCGCAAAAGGTTTTAGTCAGATCGAAGCAGGACATTGCGTAAGTAGGGATTGCCTGCACTACACCTTTAACAAGCACTTCCTTGCTCTCCTTTGCCAGTAGCCTCTCGTGCCAGCCATAGACCCGCCCACACATATTCTTCTTTATGTATGCAAATGTCTCCCTTCTAGAACGCGCGATGTGTACAGGGAGGCCAAGGTACTTCTCATTCCAATTTTCACTCATTATATTGAGTGTATTCTTGATGCTCTCTTTAAATCCATCCTCTGTATTGGGACTGAACATGAGGGCTGACTTCTCTACATTGATGCATTGACCCGGACATTCTTTGTACAGCTGTAGTATCTCATGTAGTGCCTCGGCCTCTTGTTGCTTCGCCTTTATCAACAACATCGAGTCGTCTGCAAAGAACAAGTGTGATACGCATGGTGCTCTCAGGCACACCTTGATCCCACTTACCTTCCCTCGTTGTTTTGCATGATGGAGTAAGGCTGACAGCCCCTTGACACATATCACAAAAAGATAAGGGGAGGCCGGATCCCCCTGGCGCAATCCTCTAGATGGGCAGAACTGGTGTGTAAGACCCCCATTAACTTTGATCTGGTATCAAACCGTTCTGACGCATTTCATGATTAAGTCCACCCACTCTCTCCTGAAGCCCATCTTGCACATCATCGCCTCAAGGAAGCACCACTCTACTCGATCATATGCCTTGCTCATGTCGGCCTTCACCGCCATGTACCCATCCTTCCAACTCTTCTTGTTCATGACATAGCGAGAAAGCTCATAAGCGATAAGTACATTATCCGTTGTTAATCTTCTCGGAACAAACGCACTCTGGTTGTCAGAAATCAGCGATGGGAGAATCATCTTCAGTCTGTTGGCTATCACTTCGGAGACTAACTTATACAGAACATTGCATAGGTTGATCGGCCGTAGATCCTTTATCCTCTGTGGATTCTTTACCTCGGGAATTAGGATCACATGCGTGTCGTTCCATCCTTCAGGCATGTCTCCTCCATTTAGCACTCGCAGCACCTCATCCATTACTTGGTCCCCCATGAAATGCCAATGCCTTTTAAACATAATCGCCGGCATGCCATCCGGTCCCGGGGCCTTTAGATCGCCGATTTGGTCAAGGGCCGCCTTTACTTCCTCACGAGTGAATTCAGCAAGCAAGATGTTGTTCATGGCCTCAGTTACCCGCGCCTGCACCTTTTCAAGGAGTTCCGGCAATCGATGAGGATTAGAGGATGCTAAGAAAAGGTCCTGAAAAAACGAACACACATAGTTAGTTAACTCCTCACCTTCCTCTACCACCGTTCCATCCTCCTTCCACAACTCCTTTATTCGGTTAGTTTTCTTCCTAGCCGAGGCTTCCGACTCCAGATATTTAATGTTCCTATTGTCATCCCTAAGCCACCACATATGGGCCCATTGCTTCATTTGCGCATGCTTCTTCTCCTCAAGCTCCTCAATCAGACACCGCAGCCGAGCCTCTTCTTTGATTTTATGCTCCGACACTATCTCCCTCATGCACGCTTCCAGCTCTTTTTTTCCCTTTTTAGTCTTCCCCCCAACTCCCCTACTACCTCCCTACTCCATATGCTCATATCTCCCGCCACTTTTTGTAGTGCTTTGGCCACCTTTCCATCCCCCGTCTCCCAGCTCTTCTCCCAGGCTCCACGTACTATAACTTCACACCCTTCCTCTTATAACCAGTGAGCCTCAAACCAAAAACTACCATCCCCTTTCTACCACTCCCTATCAAGAGCTTCTGTATTCAAAATAATAGGCTGATGGTCAGAGTGTATGGGCAGGCCATTAATCACTGTGTACTCTAGGAACTGCTCGCACCATTCTGCATTCGATGTGGCCCTGTCCAATCTCTCACAAATATATGTGCGTAGCTCCTTGCTATGATTCCTCCACGTGAAAATGTCCCCCTCAAATCCAATGTCACCAAGCTCGCAGGTCTGCAAGGCCTCCCGGAAGCCATCCAGGTAATGTTGGGGCCGGGCTGCCCCTCCTGCTTTCTCCATGGTCATCAAAATCTCATTAAAGTCGCCGAGACATAGCCAAGGCCTTCCACCCTGATGTTGTTGTTTCAGAATGCGCATCATTCTGCAGGTCTCCTTTTTCCTATCCATTTCCGATTCTCCGTACAAACCCGTGAGCCTCCACACCAAACCATCATCCCTCCTTACATCAACATCTATATGCCTCCTCCCAGACGATCTCAGAGTCACAGCCACTTCCTTCCTCCAGAACTATGCCACACCTCGACTCCTCCCCTCTCCCTTCCATGAGCACATGTGGGTGAGCCCTAACAGCCACCTAAACCGGTCCAACTCCTTCTCCTCCATCCTAGTTTCACACAAAAACAGAATATCGGGTTCCTCCACTCTTCCCAGATCGAGAAGAGAACGAACTGTCGGGCCATTCCCGAGCCCCCACCAGTTCCAACTTACAATTTTCATTGGTTCCGACAGGGCTGCCCTAACAGCCCGGCCGATATAGTCGTGTTGTTCTCTTCATCCTTCTGATCTTCTGCCTCTGCCATCCTCTCCCCCGCTTGCACTACAACCTCTCCCTGCTTGCCCCTCTTTGCGTTAGCAGCAACATCTATGTCCATCTCCTCCCCACCTTGTTTAACCAACTCAACACCCAATTTCTCTTGTTTATCGTCTCCTCCCGTGCGTACCTTACACTTGAATGTTTTGCCCCTATTGCCTTTACCTTCCTTCCCTTCAGCCCCTTCCCATCGCTCCTGCATTCTGTTCTCCAACGCCCCTTCCTTACTCTCCTCTACCGACTGACTACCACTCCCTGCATCCACTGAATCCTTTCCAAGCTCATAGCCAACCATTTCCTTCGCTCCTTTATCAGCACTATCAGGTCCAAAAGTAAGCTGTTTCACTGTGTGATTCTTCCCTGCTTCTATCTTCTCCCTGACCTATTTGCCTTTGATTGGACTATTGACATCCATCTCCTCTCCTACCCCACCATTATCAATGTTTTTAGATGATGTTTGATCCTTCATCCAATTTTATGCATCGCTCCCCGAACCACCAGTGCCCCTCTCCAGGTTGTACTGTCGCCGCTCGCCCACTAACTGACTGCTTCCGGTGCCTCTACCCGTACTGTTTGATCTTGTGCCACCGCTGCTCCTACTGCCTGATACGTCTCCAGCGTATCTATAATTTTTGATTGTTCCATGCTATTATATTATCTGTTTTGGATGTTTAATGGGCTTTAATATACTCTTTTATTATTTTTGGGACTAACCTATTAACCGGAGGCCCAGTGCTAGTTTCTGTTTTTTTGCCTATTTCAGTGTTTCGTAGAAAAGGAACATCAAACGGAATCCAAACGGAACGAAACCTTCGCAAGGATCTTTCTTGGAACAAACGCAAACCAGAAGACTTGGAGTGGAAGTCTAGAACTCCGTGAGGCGTCCACGAGATAGGAGGGCATGCTCCCACCCTCGTGGACCCCACGGAGCTCCAGCAATGTACTTCTTTCGTCTATATATACTCTTATACCCTAAAAGCACCAGGGGGAGCCACGAAACCACTTTTCCACCGTCGCAACCTTCTGTATCCATGAGATCCCATCCGGGGCCTTTTTCGGCGATCTGCCGGAGGGAGATTCGATCACGGAGGGCTTCTACATCAACACTATAGCCTCTTCGATGATGTGTGAGTAGTTTACCACAGACCTTTTTATAGGTGGCTGCCATTTCCCCGTCTGTCTATCCTTCTTGTTAGGCACAAATCTTTCCTCATACTCCAAGGCGCTGCATCTCATCCTTTTTATAGTTTCAAAGACCCCCGGAGCTAGCTCCCCCTCTCTGATCTTGTTTCTAATGTTCCACCAATGCCACCACAAAGTGATGACAATTACCCGTCTGTTTTCAGAAAAGCCCCACAGGGCATCCAGCATGGCGCGCACACTTGTGAATTCCTCTAGCTTGCTTCTCTCCTCCTCCATGCCCAGCTCCCTGCAGGCTTGCTTGCCGTGCTTGCATTTTGTGAACAGATGCACTCCATCTTCCTCAGCTCTACTGCAGAAGAAGCACTTCGACTGATCTAACTTAAGGCCCCTCCTCATCAAATTTACACATACAACCAACGATTCATGGCACGGCCGCCAGACAAACATTTGAAGCTTCCGTGGGCACGACATTTTCCAGATCCTTTTCCAGGACTGATCTCCGGTTGCATCCAGTCGCCCTCTGCCAGCTGAGCTCGTCCCTGGTGCCCCATTCTGCTCATGTTTGCCTAGCTCGACGTGCAGCTTATAAGCGCTTTTGACCGAGTGGTTCCCCTTGCTATCAAAGTGCCAGGCGATGAAATCATCCACACCGTCTCTCAAGGGGATTTGTAAGATATACCGGGCATCTTCTTCATAAAAAGTGTCTCGCACTAGTTCTTCGTCCCACTGTCTGGTAATCGGGCTTATAAGTTCCTCGACCCTAGTCAGCAGGATCGCCCCTCTCGGCGTAATGACACGTCTCGACCAGGTCCTTGGAAGCCACGGGTCGCTCCAAATATCCACTATAGCCCCATCACCAATCCGGCATATGTATCCTTGTTTCACAAGATCCAGCCCATGTAGGATGCTGCGCCAAGAATATGAGATGCCATCATGAGCTACCGCCTCAATTGCACTGCTATGCGGGAAATACCGGGCCTTGAGAACTCTAGCACACAAACTCTCAGGGTTTTGGATCAATCTCCAACCCTGCCTCGATAGCATAGCAATATTGAAACTATGCATGTCCCGGAAGCCTAGACCTCCCATTGCTTTGGGTTGAATAAGTTTGTCCCAGCTTAGCCAGTGCATCAGATTCTGTTTGTCTTGTTGACTCCACCAGAAGTTGCCTAGTAATGTGTTCAGTTCCGCGCAAAAGGTTTTAGTCAGATCGAAGCAGGACATTGCGTAAGTAGGGATTGCCTGCACTACACCTTTAACAAGCACTTCCTTGCTCTCCTTTGCCAGTAGCCTCTCGTGCCAGCCATAGACCCGCCCACACATATTCTTCTTTATGTATGCAAATGTCTCCCTTCTAGAACGCGCGACGTGTACAGGGAGGCCAAGGTACTTCTCATTCCAATTTTCACTCATTATATTGAGTGTATTCTTGATGCTCTCTTTAAATCCATCCTCTGTATTGGGACTGAACATGAGGGCTGACTTCTCTACATTGATGCATTGACCCGGACATTCTTTGTACAGCTGTAGTATCTCATGTAGTGCCTCGGCCTCTTGTTGCTTCGCCTTTATCAACAACATCGAGTCGTCTGCAAAGAACAAGTGTGATACGCATGGTGCTCTCGGGCACACCTTGATCCCACTTACCTTCCCTCGCTGTTTTGCATGATGGAGTAAGGCTGACAGCCCCTTGACACATATCACAAAAAGATAAGGGGAGGCCGGATCCCCCTGGCGCAATCCTCTAGATGGGCAGAACTGGTGTGTAAGACCCCCATTAACTTTGATCTGGTATCAAACCGTTCTGACGCATTTCATGATTAAGTCCACCCACTCTCTCCTGAAGCCCATCTTGCACATCATCGCCTCAAGGAAGCACCACTCTACTCGATCATATGCCTTGCTCATGTCGGCCTTCACCGCCATGTACCCATCCTTCCAACTCTTCTTGTTCATGACATAGCGAGAAAGCTCATAAGCGATAAGTACATTATCCGTTGTTAATCTTCTCGGAACAAACGCACTCTGGTTGTCAGAAATCAGCGATGGGAGAATCATCTTCAGTCTGTTGGCTATCACTTCGGAGACTAACTTATACAGAACATTGCATAGGTTGATCGGCCGTAGATCCTTTATCCTCTGTGGATTCTTTACCTCGGGAATTAGGATCACATGCGTGTCGTTCCATCCTTCAGGCATGTCTCCTCCATTTAGCACTCGCAGCACCTCATCCATTACTTGGTCCCCCATGAAATGCCAATGCCTTTTAAACATAATCGCCGGCATGCCATCCGGTCCCGGGGCCTTTAGATCGCCGATTTGGTCAAGGGCCGCCTTTACTTCCTCACGAGTGAATTCAGCAAGCAAGATGTTGTTCATGGCCTCAGTTACCCGCGCCTGCACCTTTTCAAGGAGTTCCGGCAATCGATGAGGATTAGAGGATGCTAAGAAAAGGTCCTGAAAAAACGAACACACATAGTTAGTTAACTCCTCACCTTCCTCTACCACCGTTCCATCCTCCTTCCACAACTCCTTTATTCGGTTAGTTTTCTTCCTAGCCGAGGCTTCCGACTCCAGATATTTAATGTTCCTATTGTCATCCCTAAGCCACCACATGTGGGCCCGTTGCTTCATTTGCGCATGCTTCTTCTCCTCAAGCTCCTCAATCAGACACCGCAGCCGAGCCTCTTCTTTGATTTTATGCTCCGACACTATCTCCCTCATGCACGCTTCCAGCTCTTTTTTTCCCTTTTTAGTCTTCCCCCCCAACTCCCCTACTACCTCCCTGCTCCATATGCTCATATCTCCCGCCACTTTTTGTAGTGCTTTGGCCACCTTTCCATCCCCCGTCTCCCAGCTCTTCTCCCAGGCTCCACGTACTATAACTTCACACCCTTCCTCTTATAACCAGTGAGCCTCAAACCAAAAACTCCCATCCCCTTTCTACCACTCCCTATCAAGAGCTTCTGTATTCAAAATAATAGGCTGATGGTCAGAGTGTATGGGCAGGCCATTAATCACTGTGTACTCCAGGAACTGCTCGCACCATTCTGCATTCGATGTGGCCCTGTCCAATCTCTCACAAATATATGTGCGCAGCTCCTTGCTATGATTCCTCCACGTGAAAATGTCCCCCTCAAATCCAATGTCACCAAGCTCGCAGGTCTGCAAGGCCTCCCGGAAGCCATCCAGGTAATGTTGGGGCCGGGCTGCCCCTCCTGCTTTCTCCATGGTCATCAAAATCTCATTAAAGTCGCCAAGACATAGCCAAGGCCTTCCACCCTGATGTTGTTGTTTCAGAATGCGCATCATTCTGCAGGTCTCCTTTTTCCTATCCATTTTCGATTCTCCGCACACACCCGTGAGCCTCCACACCAAACCATCATCCCTCCTTACATCAACATCTATATGCCTCCTCCTAGACGATCTCAGAGTCACATCCACTTCCTTCCTCCAGAACTATGCCACACCTCGACTCCTCCCCTCTCCCTTCCATGAGCACATATGGGTGAGCCCTAACAGCCACCTAAACCGGTCCAACTCCTTCTCCTCCATCCTAGTTTCACACAAAAACAGAATATCGGGTTCCTCCACTCTTCCCAGATCGAGAAGAGAACGAACTGTCGGGCCATTCCCGAGCCCCCACCAGTTCCAACTTACAATTTTCATTGGTTCCGACAGGGCTGCCCTAACAGCCCGGCCAATATAGTCGTGTTGTTCTCTTCATCCTTCTGATCTTCTGCCTCTGCCATCCTCTCCCCCGCTTGCACTACAACCTCTCCCTGCTTGCCCCTCTTTGCGTTAGCAGCAACATCTATGTCCATCTCCTCCCCACCTTGTTTAACCAACTCAACACCCAATTTCTCTTGTTTATCGTCTCCTCCTGTGCGTACCTTACACCTGAATGTTTTGCCCCTATTTCCTTTACCTTCCTTCCCTTCAGCCCCTTCCCATCGCTCCTGCATTCTGTTCTCCAACACCCCTTCCTTACTCTCCTCTACCGACTGACTACCACTCCCTGCATCCACTGAATCCTTTCCAAGCTCATAGCCAACCATTTCCTTCGCTCCTTTATCAGCACTATCAGGTCCAAAAGTAAGCTGTTTCACTGTGTGATTCTTCCCTGCTTCTATCTTCTCCCTGACCTATTTGCCTTTGATTGGACTATTGACATCCATCTCCTCTCCTACCCCACCATTATCAATGTTTTTAGATGATGTTTGATCCTTCCTCCAATTTGATGCATCGCTCCCCGAACCACCAGTGCCCCTCTCCAGGTTGTACTGTCGCCGCTCGCCCACTAACTGACTGCTTCCGGTGCCTCTACCCGTACTGTTTGATCTTGTGCCACTGCTGCTCCTACTGCCTGATACGTCTCCAGCGTATCTATAATTTTTGATTGTTCCATGCTATTATATTATCTATTTTGGATGTTTAATGGGCTTTAATATACTCTTTTATTATTTTTGGGACTAACCTATTAACCGGAGGCCCAGTGCTAGTTTCTGTTTTTTTGCCTATTTCAGTGTTTCGTAGAAAAGGAACATCAAACGGAATCCAAACGGAACGAAACCTTCGCAAGGATCTTTCTTGGAACAAACGCAAACCAGGAGACTTGGAGTGGAAGTCTAGAACTCCGTGAGGCGTCCACGAGATAGGAGGGCGCGCCCCCACCCTCGTGGACCCCATGGAGCTCCACCAATGTACTTCTTTCGTCTATATATACTCTTATACCCTAAAAGCACCAGGGGGAGCCACGAAACCACTTTTCCACCGTCACAACCTTTTGTATCCGTGAGATCCCATCCGGGGCCTTTTCCGGCGATCTGCCGGAGGGAGATTCGATCACGGAGGGCTTCTACATCAACACTATAGCCTCTTCGATGATGTGTGAGTAGTTTACCACAGACCTTTTTATAGGTGGCTGCCATTTCCCCGTCTGTCTATCCTTCTTGTTAGGCACAAATCTTTCCTCATACTCCAAGGTGCTGCATCTCATCCTTTTTATAGTTTCAAAGACCCCCGGAGCTAGCTTCCCCTCTCTAATCTTGTTTCTAATGTTCGACCAATGCCACCACAAAGTGATGACAATTACCCGTCTGTTTTCAGAATAGCCCCACAGGGCATCCAGCATGGCACGCACACTTGTGAATTCCTCTAGCTTGCTTCTCTCCTCCTCCATGCCCAGCTCCCTCCAGGCTTGCTTGACGTGCTTGCATTTTATGAACAGATGCACTCCATCTTCCTCAGCTCTACTGCAGAAGAAGCACTTCGACTAATCTAACTTAAGGCCCCTCCTCATCAAATTTACACATACAACCAACGATTCATGGCACGGCTGCCAGACAAACATTTGAAGCTTCCGTGGGCACGACATTTTCCAGATCCTTTTCCAGGACTGATCTCCGGTTGCATCCAGTCGCCCTCTGCCAGCTGAGCTCGTCCCTGGTGCCCCATTCTGCTCATGTTTGCCTAGCTCGACGTGCAACTTATAAGCGCTTTTGACCGAGTGGTTCCCCTTGCTATCAAAGTGCCAGGCGATGAAATCATCCACACCGTCTCTCAAGGGGATTTGTAAGATATACCGGGCATCTTCTTCATAAAAAGTGTCTCGCACTAGTTCTTCGTCCCACTGTCTGGTAATCGGGCTTATAAGTTCCTCGACCCTAGTCAGCAGGCTCGCCCCTCTCGGCGTAATGACACGTCTCGACCAGGTCCTTGGAAGCCACGGGTCGCTCCAAATATCCACTATAGCCCCATCACCAATCCGCCATATGTATCCTTGTTTCACAAGATCCAGCCCATGTAGGATGCTGCGCCAAGAATATGAGATGCCATCATGAGCTACCGCCTCAATTGCACTGCTATGC
>NC_041390.1:519521938-519573170 GCF_002162155.2 Triticum dicoccoides | reverse complement strand
GGAAATACCGGGCCTTGAGAACTCTAGCACACAAACTCTCAGGGTTTTGGATCAATCTCCAACCCTGCCTCGATAGCATAGCAATATTGAAACTATGCATGTCCCGGAAGCCTAGACCTCCCATTGCTTTGGGTTGAATAAGTTTGTCCCAGCTTAGCCAGTGCATCAGATTCTGTTTGTCTTGTTGACTCCACCAGAAGTTGCCCAGTAATGTGTTCAGTTCCGCGCAAAAGGTTTTAGTCAGATCGAAGCAGGACATTGCGTAAGTAGGGATTGCCTGCACTACACCTTTAACAAGCACTTCCTTGCTCTCCTTTGCCAGTAGCCTCTCGTGCCAGCCATAGACCCGCCCACACATATTCTTCTTTATGTATGCAAATGTCTCCCTTCTAGAACGCGCGACGTGTACAGGGAGGCCAAGGTACTTCTCATTCCAATTTTCACTCATTATATTGAGTGTATTCTTGATGCTCTCTTTAAATCCATCCTCTGTATTGGGACTGAACATGAGGGCTGACTTCTCTACATTGATGCATTGACCCGGACATTCTTTGTACAGCTGTAGTATCTCATGTAGTGCCTCGGCCTCTTGTTGCTTCGCCTTTATCAACAACATCGAGTCGTCTGCAAAGAACAAGTGTGATACGCATGGTGCTCTCGGGCACACCTTGATCCCACTTACCTTCCCTCGCTGTTTTGCATGATGGAGTAAGGCTGACAGCCCCTTGACACATATCACAAAAAGATAAGGGGAGGCCGGATCCCCCTGGCGCAATCCTCTAGATGGGCAGAACTGGTGTGTAAGACCCCCATTAACTTTGATCTGGTATCAAACCGTTCTGACGCATTTCATGATTAAGTCCACCCACTCTCTCCTGAAGCCCATCTTGCACATCATCGCCTCAAGGAAGCACCACTCTACTCGATCATATGCCTTGCTCATGTCGGCCTTCACCGCCATGTACCCATCCTTCCAACTCTTCTTGTTCATGACATAGCGAGAAAGCTCATAAGCGATAACTACATTATCCGTTGTTAATCTTCTCGGAACAAACGCACTCTGGTTGTCAGAAATCAGCAATGGGAGAATCATCTTCAGTCTGTTGGCTATCACTTCGGAGACTAACTTATACAGAACATTGCATAGGTTGATCGGCCGTAGATCCTTTATCCTCTGTGGATTCTTTACCTCGGGAATTAGGATCACATGCGTGTCGTTCCATCCTTCAGGCATGTCTTCTCCATTTAGCACTCGCAGCACCTCATCCATTACTTGGTCCCCCATGAAATGCCAATGCCTTTTAAACATAATCGCCGGCATGCCATCCGGTCCCGGGGCCTTTAGATCGCCGATATGGTCAAGGGCCGCCTTTACTTCCTCACGAGTGAATTCAGCAAGCAAGATGTTGTTCATGGCCTCAGTTACCCGCGCCTGCACCTTTTCAAGGAGTTCCGGCAATCGATGAGGATTAGAGGATGCTAAGAAAAGGTCCTGAAAAAACGAACACACATAGTTAGTTAACTCCTCACCTTCCTCTACCACCGTTCCATCCTCCTTCCACAACTCCTTTATTCGGTTAGTTTTCTTCCTAGCGAGGCTTCCGACTCCAGATATTTAATGTTCCTATTGTCATCCCTAAGCCACCACATATGGGCCCGTTGCTTCATTTGCGCATGCTTCTTCTCCTCAAGCTCCTCAATCAGACACCGCAGCCGAGCCTCTTCTTTGATTTTATGCTCCGACACTATCTCCCTCATGCACGCTTCCAGCTCTTTTTTTTTCCCTTTTTAGTCTTCCCCCCAACTCCCCTACTACCTCCCTGCTCCATATGCTCATATCTCCCGCCACTTTTTGTAGTGCTTTGGCCACCTTTCCATCCCCCGTCTCCCAGCTCTTCTCCCAGGCTCCACGTACTATAAATTCACACCCTTCCTCTTATAACCAGTGAGCCTCAAACCAAAAACTCCCATCCCCTTTCTACCACTCCCTATCAAGAGCTTATGTATTCAAAATAATAGGTTGATGGTCAGAGTGTATGGGCAGGCCATTAATCACTGTGTACTCCAGGAACTGCTCGCACCATTCTGCATTCGGTGTGGCCCTATCCAATCTCTCACAAATATATGTGCGCAGCTCCTTGCTATGATTCCTCCACGTGAAAATGTCCCCCTCAAATCCAATGTCACCAAGCTCGCAGGTCTGCAAGGCCTCCCGGAAGCCATCCAGGTAATGTTGGGGCCGGGCTGCCCCTCCTGCTTTCTCCATGGTCATCAAAATCTCATTAAAGTCGCCGAGACATAGCCAAGGCCTTCCACCCTGATGTTGTTGTTTCAGAATGCGCATCATTCTGCAGGTCTCCTTTTTCCTATCCATTTCCGATTCTCCGTACACACCCGTGAGCCTCCACACCAAACCATCATCCCCCCTTACATCAACATCTATATGCCTCCTCCCAGACGATCTCAGAGTCACATCCACTTCCTTCCTCCAGAACTATGCCACACCTCGACTCCTCCCCTCTCCCTTCCATGAGCACATGTGGGTGAGCCCTAACAGCCACCTAAACCGGTCCAACTCCTTCTCCTCCATCCTAGTTTCACACAAAAACAGAATATCGGGTTCCTCCACTCTTCCCAGATCGAGAAGAGAACGAACTGTCGGGCCATTCCCGAGCCCCCACCAGTTCCAACTTACAATTTTCATTGGTTCCAACAGGGCTGCCCTAACAGCCCGGCCGATATAGTCGTGTTGTTCTCTTCATCCTTTTGATCTTCTGCCTCTGCCATCCTCTCCCCCGCTTGCCCTACAACCTCTCCCTGCTTGCCCCTCTTTGCGTTAGCAGCAACATCTATGTCCATCTCCTCCCCACCTTGTTTAACCAACTCAACACCCAATTTCTCTTGTTTATCGTCTCCTCCTGTGCGTACCTTACACCTGAATGTTTTGCCCCTATTGCCTTTACCTTCCTTCCCTTCAGCCCCTTCCCATCGCTCCTGCATTCTTTTCTCCAACACCCCTTCCTTACTCTCCTCTACCGACTGACTACCACTCCCTGCATCCACTGAATCCTTTCCAAGCTCATAGCCAACCATTTCCTTCGCTCCTTTATCAGCACTATCAGGTCCAAAAGTAAGCTGTTTCACTGTGTGATTCTTCCCTGCTTCTATCTTCTCCCTGACCTATTTGCCTTTGATTGGACTATTGACATCCATCTCCTCTCCTACCCCACCATTATCAATGTTTTTAGATGATGTTTGATCCTTCCTCCAATTTGATGCATCGCTCCCCGAACCACCAGTGCCCCTCTCCAGGTTATACTGTCGCCGCGCGCCCACTAACTGACTGCTTCCGGTGCCTCTACCCGTACTGTTTGATCTTGTGCCACTGCTGCTCCTACTGCCTGATACGTCTCCAGCGTATCTATAATTTTTGATTGTTCCATGCTATTATGTTATCTGTTTTGGATGTTTAATGGGCTTTAATATACTCTTTTATTATTTTTGGGACTAACCTATTAACCGGAGGCCCAGTGCTAGTTTCTGTTTTTTTGCCTATTTCAGTGTTTCGTAGAAAAGGAACATCAAACGGAATCCAAACGGAACGAAACCTTCGCAAGGATCTTTCTTGGAACAAACGCAAACCAGGAGACTTGGAGTGGAAGTCTAGAACTCCGTGAGGCGTCCACGAGATAGGAGGGCGCGCCCCCACCCTCGTGGACCCCACGGAGCTCCACCAATGTACTTCGTTCGTCTATATATACTCTTATACCCTAAAAGCACCAGGGGGAGCCACGAAACCACTTTTCCACCGTCGCAACCTTCTGTATCCGTGAGATCCCATCCGGGGCCTTTTCCGGCGATCTGCCGGAGGGAGATTCGATCACGGAGGGCTTCTACATCAACACTATAGCCTCTTCGATGATGTGTGAGTAGTTTACCACAGACCTTTTTATAGGTGGCTGCCATTTCCCCGTCTGTCTATCCTTCTTGTTAGGCACAAATCTTTCCTCATACTCCAAGGCGCTGCATCTCATCCTTTTTATAGTTTCAAAGACCCCCGGAGCTAGCTCCCCCTCTCTGATCTTGTTTCTAATGTTCCACCAATGCCACCACAAAGTGATGACAATTACCCGTCTGTTTTCAGAAAAGCCCCACAGGGCATACAGCATGGTGCGCACAGTTGTGAATTCCTCTAGCTTGCTTCTCTCCTCCTCCATGCCCAGCTCCCTCCAGGCTTGCTTGCCGTGCTTGCATTTTATGAACAGATGCACTCCATCTTCCTCAGCTCTACTACAGAAGAAGCACTTCGACTGATCTAACTTAAGGCCCCTCCTCATCAAATTTACACATACAACCAACGATTCATGGCACGGCCGCCAGACAAACATTTGAAGCTTCCGTGGGCACGACATTTTCCAGATCCTTTTCCAGGACTGATCTCCGGTTGCATCCAGTCGCCCTCTGCCAGCTGAGCTCGTCCCTGGTGCCCCATTCTGCTCATGTTTGCCTAGCTCGACGTGCAACTTATAAGCGCTTTTGACCGAGTGGTTCCCCTTGCTATCAAAGTGCCAGGCGATGAAATCATCCACACCGTATCTCAAGGGGATTTGTAAGATATACCGGGCATCTTCTTCATAAAAAGTGTCTCGCACTAGTTCTTCGTCCCACTGTCTGGTAATCGGGCTTATAAGTTCCTCGACCCTAGTCAGCAGGCTCGCCCCTCTCGGCGTAATGACACGTCTCGACCAGGTCCTTGGAAGCCACGGGTCGCTCCAAATATCCACTATAGCCCCATCACCAATCCGCCATATGTATCCTTGTTTCACAAGATCCAGCCCATGTAGGATGCTGCGCCAAGAATATGAGATGCCATCATGAGCTACCGCCTCAATTGCACTGCTATGCGGGAAATACCGGGCCTTGAGAACTCTAGCACACAAACTCTCAGGGTTTTGGATCAATCTCCAACCCTGCCTCGATAGCATAGAAATTTTGAAACTATGCATGTCCCGGAAGCCTAGACCTCCCATTGCTTTGGGTTGAATAAGTTTGTCCCAGCTTAGCCAGTGCATCAGATTCTGTTTGTCTTGTTGACTCCACCAGAAGTTGCCCAGTAACGTGTTCAGTTCCGCGCAAAAGGTTTTAGTCAGATCGAAGCAGGACATTGCGTAAGTAGGGATTGCCTGCACTACACCTTTAACAAGCACTTCCTTGCTCTCCTTTGCCAGTAGCCTCTCGTGCCAGCCATAGACCCGCCCACACATATTCTTCTTTATGTATGCAAATGTCTCCCTTCTAGAACGCGCGATGTGTATAGGGAGGCCAAGGTACTTCTCATTCCAATTTTCACTCATTATATTGAGTGTATTCTTGATGCTCTCTTTAAATCCATCCTCTGTATTGGGACTGAACATGAGGGCTGACTTCTCTACATTGATGCATTGACCCGGACATTCTTTGTACAGCTGTAGTATCTCATGTAGTGCCTCGGCCTCTTGTTGCTTCGCCTTTATCAACAACATCGAGTCGTCTGCAAAGAACAAGTGTGATACGCATGGTGCTCTCGGGCACACCTTGATCCCACTTACCTTCCCTCGCTGTTTTGCATGATGGAGTAAGGCTGACAGCCCCTTGACACATATCACAAAAAGATAAGGGGAGGCCGGATCCCCCTGGCGCAATCCTCTAGATGGGCAGAACTGGTGTGTAAGACCCCCATTAACTTTGATCTGGTATCAAACCGTTCTGACGCATTTCATGATTAAGTCCACCCACTCTCTCCTGAAGCCCATCTTGCACATCATCGCCTCAAGGAAGCACCACTCTACTCGATCATATGCCTTGCTCATGTCGGCCTTCACCGCCATGTACCCATCCTTCCAACTCTTCTTGTTCATGACATAGCGAGAAAGCTCATAAGCGATAAGTACATTATCCGTTGTTAATCTTCTCGGAACAAACGCACTCTGGTTGTCAGAAATCAGCGATGGGAGAATCATCTTCAGTCTGTTGGCTATCACTTCGGAGACTAACTTATACAGAACATTGCATAGGTTGATCGGCCGTAGATCCTTTATTCTCTGTGGATTCTTTACCTCGGGAATTAGGATCACATGCGTGTCGTTCCATCCTTCAGGCATGTCTCCTCCATTTAGCACTCGCAGCACCTCATCCATTACTTGGTCCCCCATGAAATGCCAATGCCTTTTAAACATAATCGCCGGCATGCCATCCGGTCCCGGGGCCTTTAGATCGCCGATATGGTCAAGGGCCGCCTTTACTTCCTCACGAGTGAATTCAGCAAGCAAGATGTTGTTCATGGCCTCAGTTACCCGCGCCTGCACCTTTTCAAGGAGTTCCGGCAATCGATGAGGATTAGAGGATGCTAAGAAAAGGTCCTGAAAAAACGAACACACATAGTTAGTTAACTCCTCACCTTCCTCTACCACCGTTCCATCCTCCTTCCACAACTCCTTTATTCGGTTAGTTTTCTTCCTAGCCGAGGCTTCCGACTCCAGATATTTAATGTTCCTATTGTCATCCCTAAGCCACCACATGTGGGCCCGTTGCTTCATTTGCGCATGCTTCTTCTCCTCAAGCTCCTCAATCAGACACCGCAGCCGAGCCTCTTCTTTGATTTTATGCTCCGACACTATCTCCCTCATGCACGCTTCCAGCTCTTTTTTTTCCTTTTTAGTCTTCCCCCCAACTCCCCTACTACCTCCCTGCTCCATATGCTCATATCTCCCGCCACTTTTTGTAGTGCTTTGGCCACCTTTCCATCCCCTGTCTCCCAGCTCTTCTCCCAGGCTCCACGTACTATAACTTCACACCCTTCCTCTTATAACCAGTGAGCCTCAAACCAAAAACTCCCATCCCCTTTCTACCACTCCCTATCAAGAGCTTCTGTATTCAAAATAATAGGCTGATGGTCAGGGTGTATAGGCAGGCCATTAATCATTGTGTACTCCAGGAACTGCTCGCACCATTCTGCATTCGATGTGGCCCTGCCCAATCTCTCACAAATATATGTGCGCAGCTCCTTGCTATGATTCCTCCACGTGAAAATGTCCCCCTCAAATCCAATGTCACCAAGCTCGCAGGTCTGCAAGGCCTCCCGGAAGCCATCCAGGTAATGTTGGGGCCGGGCTGCCCCTCCTGCTTTCTCCATGGTCATCAAAATCTCATTAAAGTCGCCAAGACATAGCCAAGGCCTTCCACCCTGATGTTGTTATTTCAGAATGCGCATCATTCTGCAGGTCTCCTTTTTCCTATCCATTTCTGTTTCTCCGTACACACTCGTGAGCCTCCACACCAAACCATCATCCCTCCTTACATCAACATCTATATGCCTCCTCCCAGACGATCTCAGAGTCACATCCACTTCCTTCCTCCAGAACTATGCCACACCTCGACTCCTCCCCTCTCCCTTCCATGAGCACATGTGGGTGAGCCCTAACAGCCACCTAAACCGGTCCAACTCCTTCTCCTCCATCCTAGTTTCACACAAAAACAGAATATCGGGTTCCTCCACTCTTCCCAGATCGAGAAGAGAACGAACTGTCGGGCCATTCCCGAGCCCCCACCAGTTCCAACTTACAATTTTCATTGGTTCCGACAGGGCTGCCCTAATAGCCCGGCCGATATAGTCGTGTTGTTCTCTTCATCCTTCTGATCTTCTGCCTCTGCCATCCTCTCCCCCACTTGCACTACAACCTCTCCCTGCTTGCCCCTCTTTGCGTTAGCAGCAACATCTATGTCCATCTCCTCCCCACCTTGTTTAACCAACTCAACACCCAATTTCTCTTGTTTATCGTCTCCTCCTGTGCGTACCTTACACCTGAATGTTTTGCCCCTATTGCCTTTACCTTCCTTCCCTTCAGCCCCTTCCCATCGCTCCTGCATTCTGTTCTCCAACACCCCTTCCTTACTCTCCTCTACCGACTGACTACCACTCCCTGCATCCACTGAATCCTTTCCAAGCTCATAGCCAACCATTTCCTTCGCTCCTTTATCAGCACTATCAGGTCCAAAAGTAAGCTGTTTCACTGTGTGATTCTTCCCTGCTTCTATCTTCTCCCTGACCTATTTGCCTTTGATTGGACTATTGACATCCATCTCCTCTCCTACCCCACCATTATCAATGTTTTTAGATGATGTTTGATCCTTCCTCCAATTTGATGCATCGCTCCCCGAACCACCAGTGCCCCTCTCCAGGTTGTACTGTCGCCGCTCGCCCACTAACTGACTACTTCCGGTGCCTCTACCCGTACTGTTTGATCTTGTGCCACTGCTGCTCCTACTGCCTGATACGTCTCCAGCGTATCTATAATTTTTGATTGTTCCATGCTATTATATTATCTGTTTTGGATGTTTAATGGGCTTTAATATACTCTTTTATTATTTTTGGGACTAACCTATTAACCGGAGGCCCAGTGCTAGTTTCTGTTTTTTTTTTTGCCTATTTCAGTGTTTCGTAGAAAAGGAACATCAAACGGAATCCAAATGGAACGAAACCTTCGCAAGGATCTTTCTTGGAACAAATGCAAACCAGGAGACTTGGAGTGGAAGTCTAGAACTCCGTGAGGCGTCCACGAGATAGGAGGGCGCGCCCCCACCCTCGTGGACCCCATGGAGCTCCACCAATGTACTTCTTTCGTCTATATATACTCTTATACCCTAAAAGCACCAGGGGGAGCCACGAAACCACTTTTCCACCGTCGCAACCTTCTGTATCCGTGAGATCCCATCCGGGGCCTTTTCCGGCGATCTGCCGGAGGGAGATTCGATCACGGAGGGCTTCTACATCAACACTATAGCCTCTTCGATGATGTGTGAGTAGTTTACCACAGACCTTCAGGTCCATAGTTATTAGCTAGATGGCCGCTTCTCTCTCTTTGGTTCTCAATACAAAGTTCTCTTCGATGTTCTTGGAGATCTATTCGATGTAATACTTTTTGCGGTGTGTTTGCCGAGATCCGATGAATTGTGGATTTATTATCAAGTTTATCTATGAATAATATTTGGTTCTTCTCTGAATTCCTATATGCATGATTTGATATCTTTGCAGGTCTCTTCGAATTATCGGTTAGGTTGGCCTACTAGATTGATCTTTCTTGCAATGGGAGAAGTGCTTAGCTTTGGGTTCAATCTTGCGGTGTCCTTTCCCAGTGACAGTAGGGGCAGCAAGGCACGTATTGTATTGTTGCCATCGAGGATAAAAAGATGGGGTTTATATCATATTGCTTGAGTTTATCCCTCTACATCATGTCATCTTGCTTAAAGCATTACTCTGTTCTTATGAACTTAATACTATAGATGCATTCTGGATAGAGGTCGATGTGTGGAGTAATAGTAGTAGATGCAGAATCGTTTCGGTCTACTTAACACGGACGTGATGCCTATATTCATAATCATTGCCTAGATATTCTTATAACTATGCGCTCTTCTATCAATTGCTCGGAAGTGATTTGTTCACCCACCGTAATACATGCTATCATGAGAGAAGCCACTAGTGAAACCTATGGCCCCTGGGTCTCTTTCTTATTATATTGCATCTCTTTTTATTTACATCGCATCTTGTTTACTATTTTGCAATCTTTATTTTCCAATCTATACAACAAAAATACCAAAAATATTTATCTTATTATCTTTATCAGATCTCACTTTTGCGAGTGACAGTGTAGGGATTGACAACCCCTTTATCGCGTTGGTTGCAAGGTTCTTGATTGTATGTGCATGTACTAGGTGACTTGTGTGTTATCTCCAATTGGATTGATACCTTGGTTATCAAAAACTGAGGGAAATACTTACACTACTTTGCTGCATCACCCTTTCCTCTTCAAGGGAAAACCAACACATGCTCAAGAGATAGCAAGGAGGATTTCTGGCGCCGTTGCCAGGGAGATCTACACTCAAGTTAAGACATACCAAGTACCCATCATAAACTCTTCTCCCTCACATTACATTATTTGCCATTCGCCTCTCGTTTTCCTCTCTCCCACTTCACCTTTGCCGTTTTATTCGCCCATTTTTTGTTCGCCTTCTTTCGCTTGCTTCTTGTGTGATTGTGTGTTGGATTGATTGTTTGTCACGATGGCTCAAGATAATACTAAATTATGTGACTTTTCCAATACCAACAACAATGATTTTATTAGCACTCCGATTTCTCCTCTTACTGATGTCGAATCTTGTGAAATTAATGCTGCTTTGTTGAATCTTGTCAGGAAAGATCAATTTTCTGGCCTTCCTAGTGAAGATGTGCTGCTACCCATCTAAACAACTTTGTTGATTTGTATGATATGCAAAAGAGGAAAGATGTGGATAATGATATTGTTAAATTGAAGCTATTTCCGTTTTCTCTTAGAGATCGTGCTAAAACTTGGTTCTCTTCTTTGCCTAAAAATAGTATTGATTCATGGAACAAGTGCAAAGATGCTTTTATCTCTAGATATTTTCCTCCCGCTAAGATCATCTCTCTTAGAAACGATATTATGAATTTTAAGCAACTTGATCATGAGCATGTTTCACAAGCTTGGGAGAGGATGAAATTAATGATATGTAATTGCCCTACACATGGTTTGAATTTATGGATGATTACACAAAATTTTTATGCTGGATTGAATTTTGCTTCTAGAAATCTTTTAGATTCGGCCGCAGGAGGCACTTTTATGGAAATCACTTTAGGAGAAGCTACTAAACTCCTATATAATATTATGGTTAATTATTCTCAATGGCACACTGAAAGATCCACTAGTAAAAAAAGTTCGTGCAATTGAAGAGATTAATGTTTTGAGTGGAAAGATGGATGAACTTATGAAATTGTTTGCTAATAAGAGTATTTCTTCTGATCCTAATGATATGCCTTTGTCCACTTTGATTGAGAATAATAATGAATCTATGGATGTGAGTTTTGTTGGAAGGAACAATTTTGGTAACAACGCATATAGAGGAAACTTTAATTCTAGGCCGTTTCCTAATAATTCCTCTAAAAATTATGGTAATTCCTACAACAACTATTATGGAAATTTCAATAAGATGCCCTCTGATTTTGAGACTAGTGTTAAAGAATTCATGAGTTCGCAAAAGAATTTCAATGCTTTGGTTGAAGAAAAATTCCTTAAGATTGATGAGTTGGCTAGGAACGTGGATAAATTTCTCTTTATGTTGATTCTTTGAAACTTAGATCTATTCCACCTAAGCATGACATCAATGAGTCTCTCAAAGCCATGAGAATTTTCATTGATGAGTGCAACGAAAGAACCGCTAGGATGCGTGCTAAAAAAGATTGCTTTGTAAAAGCATGTTCTTCTAGTTTTCATGATAATGATGATGAAGATCTAAAGGTGATTGATGTGTCTCCTATTAAATCTTTGTTTTCCAATATGAATCTTGATAAATAAGGGACTGGAGATGAGTCAACTTTAGTTAAAAGGCATCCCAATTATTCAGAGTTTTTAGATCATGATGCTAAAATTAATAAAAGTGGGATTGAAGAGGTCAAAATTTTACATAGCAATGAACCCACTATTTTGGATTTCAAGGAATTTAATTATGATAATTGCTCTTTGATAGATTGTATTTCCTTGTTGCAGTCCGTGTTAAATTCTCCTCATGATTACGATCAAAATAAAGCTTTTACTAGACATATCATTGATGCTTTAATGCAATCCTATGAAGAAAATCTTGAACTAGAAGTTTCTATTCCTAGAAAACTTTATGATGAGTGGGAACCTACTACTAAAATTAAGATTAAAGATTATGAATGCTATGCTTTGTGTGATTTGGGTGCTAGTGTTTCCACGATTCCAAAAAATTTGTGTGATGTGTTAGGTTTCCGTGAATTTGATGATTGTTCTTTAAATTTGCACCTTGCGAATTCCACCATTAAGAAACCTATGGGAACGATTAATGATGTTCTTATTGTTTCAAATAAGAATTATGTGCCCGTAGATTTTATCGTTCTTGATATATATTGCAATCCTACATGTCCTATTATTCTTGGTAGACCTTTCCTTCGAACGATTGGTGCAATTATTGACATGAAAGAAGGAAACATTAGATTTCAATTTCCGTTAGGGAAAGACATGGAACACTTTCCTAGAAAGAAAATTAAATTGCCTTATGAATCAATTATGAGAGTCACTTATGGATTGCATACCAAAGTGACAATACCTAGATCTATTCTTATTTTTATGCCTAGCTAGGGGCGTTAAACGATAGCGCTTGTTGGGAGGCAACCGGATTTTATTCTTGTTCTTTACTTTTTGTTCATGTTTAGTAATAAATAATTTATCTACTTTATGATTTTTTATGTTTTAATTAGTGGTTGTGCCAAGTAAAGCCTTTAGGATCTTCTTGGGTGATTGTTGTTTGATCTTGCTGAAGAAAACAGAAAGTATGCGCTCATGAAAATAATTTTCATTTTTTCACATAGAGAGATAAAATACCAATTCCAACTGCAGTCGATCAACATACAAATTATTTAGGTCGTCCTAATTTTTCAGAATTTTTGGAGTTACAAAAGTATTCGAAACCTCCAGATTGCTAAAGACTGTTCTATTTTGGTAGATTCTATTTTTCGTGTGTTGTTTGCTTATTTTTACGAATCTATGGCTAGTATCGGGGGTATGAACCATAGAGAAGTTGGAATGCAGTAGGTTTAACACCAATATAAATAAAGAATGAGTTAACTACATTACATTAAAGTGGTGGTTTGTTTTCTTATACTAACGGAGCTCATGAGATTTTCAGTTAAGTTTTGTTTTGTGAAGTTTTCAAGTTTTGGCGGTAAAGATTTGATGGATTTTGGAACAAGGAGTGGCAAGAGCCTAAGATTTGGGATTCCCAAGGCACCCCAAGGTAAAATTCAAGGACAACCAAAAGCCTAAGCTTGGGGATGCCCCGAAAGGCATCACCTCTTTCGTCTTCGTCTATCGGTAACTTTACTTGAGGCTATATTTTTATTCACCACATGATATGTGTTTTGCTTGGAGCGTCTTGTATGATTTGAGTCTTTGCATTTTAGTTTACCACAATCATCCTTGCTGTACACACCTTTTGGGAGAGACACACATGAATCGGAATTTATTAGAATACTCTATGTGCTTCACTTGTATCTTTTTAGAGCACGGTGGTGGTTTTATTTTATAGAAATTATTGATCTCTCATGCTTCACTTATATTATTTTGAGAGTCTTTTGGAATAGCATGGTAATTTTCTTTGTTTATAAAACTAGTCCTAATATGATGGGCATACAAGATGGGTATAATAAAAACTTTCATATAGAGTGCATTAAATACTATGAGAAGTTTGATACTTGATAATTGTTTTGAGATATAAAGATGGTGATACTAGAGTCATGCTAGTTGAGTAATTGTGAAATTGAGAAATACTTGTGTTGAAGTTTGCAAGTCCCATAGCATGCACGTAAGCAGGGACGATTCCAAGGGGGGACGAGGGGGGCTAGACCCCCCCCAACGATCACGTTTCCCCTTAATCACGATGAGGTGTTAGCAGATTTTTGTGTGTACGCACACGATTTGTGTTTGTCTCGCCCCCCCTATGGCCTCTCGTAGTGAAAGCCCATGTATATATCACGTAGTTTAGCAGGTCAAAGCCCATGTATATGCACACGTAGTGTAGCAGGAAAATTGGCCCAAATATTATAGGAGAAGAAAAAGGAAAGAAAAACAGCCCACCGTGAAAGAGGACCCAGGCTCACGCACGTCGCACGTACACGGTAGTTTTCTCTAATCGCTTGTTTCCGATCTGCTAGTTTCTGCGATCGGAAAAAAATCGCCGCCGCTGCCACCGCCTCCGCCTAGTAGGCAAGCTCCGTCGCGCAGATCTACAGGCACATTCCGGCCGGCCGACAGTGACCAAGCGAGGAGAAAAGGCTGGTTTGTTCTTTTTAGGATTAGATGAGTTTGTGTCTTACAATGTCATAGTAGAACTACATACAAGGAAAACTAATAAGAAAATTTTCGATTCTCTAATTGTGTTTGTGTAGACATGAAGATGAAGAGAGATGAATCAATTCATAATTTTTTATGCCAATTGGTTCAAGCTGTCAGCTGTGAGCATGATGCAAATGCAAACGATCTGCAACCTAGCCAAGAGAACTACCCTAATCCTGCTGAAGATGATCATCAACCTGATCCCACCATGGACCTAACGATGCATGACTTCCTCTATGCCTCCATGGTACGACTCCTCTCATCAACATCAAATCTAAAAAAAATTGTCTAACATGAATGATCGTTGATTGATGGGCATGAAAATCAGATTGGAATCAATTATTTGTAGTCCAGTGTACCAAATTTTGCTATATAAATTTAATAAAATTTGAAGTTGTCTTGTCAAAGATGGAAAATTTGGTAGTCTTCTTCTATTGTTTACATCAATGAACACATGGTTTCAGTTTTGGCCTTTTACACGGTCTTAATGGTTTTTGGCTGGGTTGAAGCTCACTAGTATGTAAGAGCTCAGGTGAGGGACTCTCCCCCCCATACCAAATTTCTGGCTCCGTCCCTGCACGTAAGGTAACCGTTGTGTGACAAATTTGAAGCATGAGGTGTTCTTTGATTGCCTTCCTTATGAGTGGCGGTCAGGGACCAACAATGGTCTTTTCCTACTAATCTATCCCCCTAGGAGCATGCACGTAGTGCTTGGTTTTGATGACTTGTAGACTTTTGCAATAAGTATGTGAGTTCTTTATGACTAATGTTGAGTCCATGGATTATACGCACTCTCACCCTTCCACCATTGCTAGCCTCTCTTATGCCATGCAACTTTCGCCGGTACCATAAACCCATCATTTACCTTCCTCAAAACAGCCACCATACCTACCTATTATGGCATTTCCATAGCCATTCCGAGATATATTGCCATGCAACTTTCCACCGTTCCGTTTATTATGACACGCTTCATCATAGTCATATTGCTTTGCATGATCATGTAGTTGACATCGTATTTGTGGCATGGCCACCATTCATAATTTTTTATACATGTTACTCTTGATTCATTGCACATCCCGGTACACCGCCGGAGGCATTCACATAGAGACATATTTTGTTCTAAGTATCGAGTTGTAATTCTTGAGTTGTAAGTAAATAAAAATGTGATGATCTTCATTATTAGAGCATTGTCTCATGTGAGGAAAGGATGATGGAGACTATGATTCCCCCACAAGTCGGGATGAGACTCCGGACGAAAAAAAGAGGCCATAAAAAAAGAAGGCCCAAACAAAAAAATGAGAGAAAAAGAGAGAAGGGGCAATGTTACTATCCCTTTTCCACACTTGCGCTTCATAGTAGCACCATGATCTTCACTATAGAGAGTCTCTTATGTTATCACTTTCATATACTAGTGGGAATTTTTCATTATAGAACTTGGCTTGTATATTCCAATGATGGCCTTCCTCAAATTGCCCTAGGTCTTCGTGAGCAAGCAAGTTGGATGGACACCCACTTAGTTACTTTTGTTGAGCTCACATACACTTATAGCTCTAGTGCACCCGTTGCATGGCAATCCCTACTCACTCACATTGATATCTATTGATGGGCATCTCCATAGCCCATTGATACGCCTAGTTGATGTGAGACTATCTTCCTCCTTTTTGAATTCTCCACAACCACCGTTCTATTCCACCTATAGTGCTATGCCATGGCTCGCGCTCATATATTGCGTGAAAGTTGAAAAAGTTTGAGAATGCTAAAGTACGAAACAATTGATTGGCTTGTCATCGGGGTTGTGCATGATGGGATCATTTTGTGTGTCGAAAATGAAGCATGACCAAACTATATGATTTTGTAGGGATGAGCTTTCTTTGGCTATGTTATTTTGAGAAGACATAATTGATTGGTTAGTATGCTTGAAGTATTATTATTTTTATGTTAATATTAAACTTTTGTCTTGAATATTTTGGATCTGAACATTCATGCCACAATAAACAAAATTACATTAAAAATTATGTTAGGTAGAATTCCACATCAAAAATTCTATTTTTATCATTTACCTACTCGAGGATAGCAGGAACTAAGCTTGGGGATGCTTGATATGTCTCCAACGTATCTATAATTTTTGATTGTTCCATGCTATTATATTATCTGTTTTGGATGTTTAATGGGCTTTAATATACTCTTTTATATTATTTTTGGGACTAACCTATTAATCGGAGGCCCAGTGCGAGTTTCTATTTTTTTGCCTATTTCAATGTTTCATAGAAAAGGAATATCAAACAGAATCCAAGCGGAAAGAAACCTTCGTGAGGATCTTTCTTGGAACAAACGCAAACCAGGAAACTTGGAGTGGAAGTCTGGAACTCCGTGAGGCGTCCACAAGATAGGAGGGCGCGCCCGGGGGTAGGCGCGCCCCCACCCTCACGGGCCCCATGGAGCTCCACCTACGTACTTCTTTCGCCTATATATACTCTTATACCCTAAAAACATGAGAGGGAGCCACGAAACCACTTTTCCACCGCCGCAACCTTATGTACCCGTGAGATCCCATCTGGGGCCTTTTTCGGTGATCTGCCAGAGGGGGATTCGATCACGGAGGGCTTGTACATCAACACCATAGCCTCTTCGATGATGTGTGAGTAGTTTACCACAAACCTTCGGGTTCATAGTTATTAGCTAGATGGCTTCTTCTCTCTCTTTTGTTCTCAATACAAAGTTCTCCTCGATGTTCTTGGAGATCTATTCAATGTAATACTTTTTGAGGTGTGTTTGCCGAGATCCGATGAATTGTGGATTTATGATCAATTTTATCTATGAATAATATTTGGTTCTTCTCTGAATTCTTATATGCATGATTTGATATCTTTGCAAGTCCCTACGAATTATTGCTTTAGTTTGGCCTTCTAGATTGATCTTTCTTGCAATGGGAGAAGTGCTTAGCTTTGGGTTCAATCTGGCGGTGTCCTTTCCTAGTGATAGTAGGGGCAGCAAGGCACGTATTATATTGTTGCCATCGAGGATAAAAAGATGGGGTTTATATCATATTGCTTGAGTTTATTCCTCTACATCATGTCTTCTTGCTTAAAGCGTTACTCTGTTCTTATGAACTTAATACTGTAGATGCATGTTGGATAGCGGTCGATGTGTGGAGTAGTAGTAGTAGATTGCTACCTGTTGAGCACTGCGTTGGTTTTCCCTTGAAGAGGAAAGGGTGATGCAGCAAAGCAGCATAAGTATTTCCCTCAGTTTTTGAGAACCAATGTATCAATCTAGTAGGAGACCATGGGCGAGTCACCTCGTACCTACACAAACAAATAAGAACCTCGCAACCAACGCGATAAAGGGGTTGTCAATCCCTTCAGGGCCACTTGCAAGGGTGAGATCTGATAGAGATAATGATAATAAGATAAATATTTTTGGTATTTTTATGATATAGATTGAAAGTTAAGATTGCAAAATAAAAAATAGATTGGAAACTTATATGATGGAGAATAGACCCGGGGGCCATAGGTTTCACTAGTGGCTTCTCTCAAGATAGCATAGTATTATGGTGGGTGAACAAATTACTGTCGAGCAATTGATAGAAAAGCGAATAATTATGAGAATATCTAGGTATGATCATGTATATAGGCATCACGTCCGTGACAAGTAGACCGACTCCTGCCTGCATCTACTACTATTACTCCACACATCGACCGCTATCCAGCATGCATCTAGAGTATTAAGTTCAAAAGAACAGAGTAACGCCTTAAGCAAGATGACATGATGTAGAGGGATAAACTCATGCGATATGATATAAACCCCATCTTTTTATCCTCGATGGCAACAATACAATACATGTCGTTTCCCTTTCTGTCACTGGGATCGAGCACCGCAACATTGAACCCAAAGCTAAGCACTTCTCCCATTGCAAGAAAGATCAATCTAGTAGGCCAAACCAAACTGATAATTCGAAGAGACTTGCAAAGATAAACCAATCATACATAAAAGAATTCAGAGAAGATTCAAATATTGTTCATAGATAAACTTGATCATAAACCCACAATTCATCTGATCTCGACAAACACACCGCAAAAGAAGATTACATCGAATAGATCTCCAAGAGAATCGAGGAGAACATTGTATTGAGATCCAAAGAGAGAGAAGAAGCCATCTAGCTACTAGCTATGGACCCGAAGGTCTGAGGTAAACTACTCACACATCATCGGAGGGGCCATGGAGTTGATGTAGAGGCCCTCCATGATCAATGCCCCCCTCCGACGGAGCTCCGGAAAAGGTCCCAAGATGGGATCTCTTGGGCACAGAAGGTTGCGGCAGTGGAAATAGGGTTTCGTGGTGCTCTTGGATGTTTTTGGGTATATGGATATATATAGGAGGAAGAAGTAGGTCGGTGGAGCTACGAGGGGCCCACGAGGGTGGAGGGCGCGCCCAGGGGGGTAGGCACGCCCCCTGCCTCGTGGCCTCCTCAATTTTTCTTGACGTCCACTCCAAGTCCACCGGATCACATTTTTTCCAACAATAACTCTCCCGAAGGTTTCATTCCGTTTGGATTCCGTTTGATATTCCTTTTTTGCGAAACACTGAAATAGACAAAAAACAGCAATTTGGGCTCGGCCTCCAGTTAATAGGTTAGTCCCAAAAATAATATAAAAGTGTAAAATAAAGCCCAATAACATCCAAAAGAGATAATATAATAGCATGGAACAATCAAAAATTATAGATACGTTGGAGACGTATCAAGCATCCCCAAGCTTAATTCCTGCTCGTCCTCGAGTAGGTAAATGATAAAAACATAATTTTTGATGTGGAATGCTTCCTAACATATTTCTCAATGTAATATTTCTTTATTGTGGCATGAATGTTCAGATCCGAAAGATTCAAGATAAAAGTTTAATATTGACATAGAAATAATAATACTTCAAGCATACTAACTAAGCAATCATGTCTTCTCAAAATAACATGGCGAAAGAAAGTTATCCCTACAAAATCATATAGTCTGGCTATGCTCTATCTTCATCACACAAAATATTAAATCATGCACAACCCCGATGACAAGCCAAGCAATTGTTTCATACTTTTAATGTCCTCAAACTTTTACAATTTTCATGCAATACATGAGCGTGAGCCATGGATATAGCACTATAGGTGGAATAGAATGGTGGTTGTGGAGAAGACAAAAAGGAGAAGATAGTCTCACATCAACTAGGCGTATCAACGGGTTATGGAGATGCCCATTAATAGATATCAATGTGAGTGAGTAGGGATTGCCATGCAACGGATGCACTAGAGCTATAAGTGTATGAAAGCTCAACAAAAGAAACTAAGTGGGTGTGCATCCAACTTGCTTGCTCACGAAGACCTAGGGCAATTTGAGGAAGCCCATCATTGAAATATACAAGCCAAGTTCTATAATGTAAAATTCCCACTAGTTTATGAAAGTAACAACATAGGAGACTCTCTATCATGAAGATTATGGTGCTACTTTGAAGCACACCTGTGGAAAAAAGGATAGTAACATTGTCCCTTCTCTCTTTTTCTCTCATTTTTTGGGCCTTCTCTCTTTTTTTGGCCTCTTTTCTCTTTTTTCGTCCGGAGTCTCATCCCGACTTGTGGGGGAATCATAGTCTCCATCATCCTTTCCTCACCGGGACAATGCTCTAATAATGATCATCACACTTCTTTTTACTTACAACTCAAGAATTATAACTCAATACTTAGAACAAAATATGACTCTATGTGAATGCCTCCGGCGGTGTATCGGTATATGCAATGAATCAAGAGTGACATGTATGAAAAAATTATGAACAGCGGCTTTGCCACAAATACGATGTCAACTACAAGATCATGCATGGCAATATGACAATGATGAAGCGTGTCATAACAAACGGAACGGTGTAAAGTTGCATGGCAATATATCTCGGAATGGCTATGGAAATGCCATAATAGGTAGGTATGGTGGCTGTTTTGAGGAAGGTATATGGTGGGTTTATGGTACCGGCGAAAGTTTTGCGGTACTAGAGAGGCTAGCAAGGGTGGAAGGGTGAGGGTGCTTATAATACATGGACTCAACATTAGTCACAAAGAACTCACATAGTTATTGCAAAAATCTATTAGTTATCGAAAAAAGTACTACGCGCATGCTCCTAGGGGGATAGATTGGTAGGAGAAGACCATCGCTCGTCCCCAACCGCCACTCATAAGGAAGGCAATCAATAAATAAATCATGCTCTGACTTCATCACATAACAGTTCACCATACATGCATGCTACAGGAATCACAAACTTCAACACAAGTATTTCTCAAATTCACAACTACTCAACTAGCATGACTCTAATATCACCATCTCCATATCTCAAAACAATCATCAAGTATCAAACTTCTCTTAGTATTCAATGCACTTATATGAAAGATTTTATAATGCCAAAAGAAAATTGCCATGTTGTTCTAAAGGACTCTCAAAATAATATAAGTGAAGCATGAGAGGTCAATTATTTCTATAAAATAAGACCACCACCGTGCTCTAAAAGATATAAGTGAAGCACTAGAGCAAAAACTATATAGCTCAAAAGATATAAGTGAAGCACATAGAGTATTCTAATAAATTCCGATTCATGCGTGTCTCTCTCAAAAGGTGTGTACAACAAGGATGATTGTGGTAAACTAAAAAGGAAAGACTCAAATCATACAAGACGCTCCAAGCAAAACACATCTCATGTGGTGAATAAAAATATAGCTCCAAGTAAAGTTACCGATGAACGAAGACAAAAGGGGGATTTTTGGTGTCCTTGGATTTTACCTTGGGGTAGCTTAGGCTCTTGCCACTCCTTGTTCCATAATCCATCAAATCTTTATCCAAAACTTGAAAACTTCACAACACAAAACTTAAAAGAGAATCTTCGTGAGCTCCCTTAGTAAAAGAAAACAAACCACCACTTCAAGGTACTGTAATGAACTATTTATTTATATTTGTGTTAAACCTACTGTATTCCAACTTCTCTATGGTTCATAAACTCTATTACTAGCCATAGATTCATCAAAATAAGCAAACAACACACGAAAAACAGAATCTGTCAAAAACAGAACAGTCTGTAATAATTTGTAACTAACACAAACTTATGGAACCCCAAAAATTCTAAAATAAATTGCTGGACGTGAGGAATTTATCTATTAATCATCTTAAAAAATAATTAACTAAATAGCACTCTCCAATAAAAAATGGCAGCAATTCTCATGAGCGCTAAAGTTTCTGTTTTTTACAGCAAGATCAAAAAGACTTTCCCCAAGTCTTCCCAATGGTTTTACTTGGCACAAACACTACTTAAACACAAAAAACACAAACAAAATAGAGGCTTGATAAATTATTTATTACTAAACAGGAGAAAAAATCAAGGAATAAAAATAAAATTGGGTTGCCTCCCAACAAGCGCTATCGTTTAACGCCCCTAGCTAGGCATAAAAGCGAAGATAGATCTAGGTATTGCCATCTTTGGTAGGCAATCCATAAGTGGCTCTCATAATAGATTCATATGGCAATTTAATTTTCTTTCTAGGGAAGTGTTCCATGCCCTTCCTTAATGGAAATTGGAATCTAATATTCCCTTCCTTCATATCAATAATTGCACCAATCGTTCTAAGGAAAGGTCTACCAAGAATAATAGGACATGAAGTATTGCAATCTATATCAAGAACAATGAAATCTACGGGCACATAATTCCTATTTGCAATAATAAGAACATCATTAATCTTTCCCATAGGTTTCTTAATAGTGTAATCCGCAAGGTGCAAGTTTAAAGAGCAATCATCAAATTCACGGAAACCTAGCAAATCACACAAAGTTTTTGGGATCGTGGAAACACTAGCACCCAAATCACACAAAGCATAGAATTAATGATCTTTAATTTTTATTTTAGTAGTAGGTTCCCACTCATCATAAAGTTTTCTAGGGATAGAAACTTCCAACTCAAGTTTTTCTTCATAAGATTGCATCAAAGCATCAACGATATGCTTAGTAAAAGATTTATTTTGACTACAAGCATGAGGAGAATTTAGCACGGATTGAAACAAGGAAATACAATCTATCAAAGAGCAATTATCATAATTAAATTCCTTGAAATCCAGGATAGTGGGTTCGTTGCTATCTAAAGTTTTGACCTCTTCAATCCCACTTTTAACAATTTTAGCATCAAGATCTAAAAACTCCGAATTTTTGGGATGCCTTCTAACTAAAGTTGACTCATCTACAGTTCCATCATTATCAAGATTCATATTGAAAAACAAGGATTTAATAGGGGACACATCAATAACTTTTAGGTCTTCATCCTTATTATCATGGAAACTAGAAGAACACACTTTTACAAAGCAATCTTTCTTAGCACGCATCCTAGCGGTTCTTTCTTTGCACTCATCAATGGAAATTCTCATGGCTTTGAGAGACTCATTGATATCATGCTTAGGTGGAATAGATCTAAGTTTCAAAGAATCAACATCATGAGAAATTCTATCCACGTTCCTAGCCAACTCATCAATCTTAAGCAATTTTTCTTCAATCAAAGCATTGAAACTCTTTTGCGAACTAATACATTCTTTAATACTAGATTCAAAATCAGAGGGAATCTTATTATAATTTCCATAAGAATTTTTGTAGGAATTACCATAATTATTAGAGGAATTACTAGGAAATGGCCTAGAATTAAAATTACCTCTATACGCGTTGTTACCAAAATTGTTCCTACCAATAAAGTTCACATCCATAGATTCATTATTATTCTCAATCAAAGTAGACAAGGCATATCATTAGGATCAGTAGGAGCACTCTTATTAGAAAACAATTTCATAAGTTCATCCATCTTTCCACTCAAAACATTAGTCTCTTCAATTGCATGCACTTTTTTACTAGTAGATCTTTCCGTGTGCCCACTACAAAAAAATACACTTCCGTGATGATACATGTTTGTCACAGTAGGTCGCGTTTTTTTTCATGCATGTACATCCATGATGATTTCATGACAGAATCACGATAGTCATACCTGTGCTGTCGTAGAAGTGTTCCATGACATTACCAAAATTATCATCACGGAAGTGTCCACTTCCATGACGATAAATCGCGCGTCACAGAAGTGCTTTCGTCAAGGGTGACCGACACGTGGCATCCACCGTAACGAAATGCCGTTAAGCTATCGGGTCGGGTTTTGGATCCGATAACCCTTTAACAGCCCCGACCAATGGGGATTTTCCACGTGTAAAATCATCATTGGCTGGAGGAGACACGTGTCAGGTCCGCGTTGGCACATGTGTCACTCATCCAATGGGCGAGACGTGCCTATGATATGTTGACACGTGGACCGGCCCATCAAGATTAAATGGGCCGGCCCAACTGAAGGCCCACAAGATTTTGCGGACCATAATGGACCGGCCCAGCTAAAGGCCCATGATATTTTGTGGACCATAATGGGCTGGCCCAGCTAAAGACCCACAAGATTTTGCGGGCCATAATGGGCCGGCCCAGCTAAAGGCCCACAAGATTCTTGCGGATCATAATGGGCCGGCCCAGCTAAAGGCCCATGAGATTTCGCCGACATTAATGGGCCGGCCCAGCTGTAGGCCCACAAGATTTTGAGGACCCTAGTAGGCCAGCCCATTAACTGGCTACCATGTTTTGGGCCAAATGCCGGCCCATATTTGATCCAGTCCATTAATGGCCTGCCATGCTCCGGGCCTAATAGTGGCCCATATGAGATCCGGCCCGTTACAAGCCTACCATGTTCTGGGCCAAATTACGGCCCAGATCAGGTCCGACCCTTTAAGAGGCTTTGGGCTCAATTATGGCCCATATCAGATTCGGCCCGTCAACTGGACACTATGCTTTTGGGCCCACTTGCTAAAGGCCCACTTAGTAATTCGGCCTGATATTAGTTTTGGCCTGTTAAGGGCCCGTTTAACATTTCGGCCCTATATTAATTTCGGCCTGTTAAAAGCCCGTCATATAGTTGGGCCTAACTACGACCCATTTTGCATCCGGCCTGCTCGCAGCCGATATCTGATTGGGCCAAACAAGGACCGAGACAATTTTGGCCTGTTAAAAGCCCATGATTTGATTCGCACAATCATGGGCCGGGGTTCATTTCTGGCTGCTGCCGGCCCGTGAGCTGTTCGTCACGTTTCAAGCCCAACCTACATCGTGATTGCATGACGGCCCGATTATGTACCGTAATTTTATGGTTTGGCCGGTTTACTACGAAGACAGGATATATATACAGTAAAATAACTGCATCATCGTGAATAAGAAAAAACCTAGACTATACAATAAAGAAATTACGGCATATTACATCCACTGGGCATCAAAGTTCGCCACTATGATAATAAAGCACAAGCAGACAGCAGATTACATACACTGGGCATCAAAGATCGCCACCAGTGCAAATAAACACGCCGACAAAATAATATACAAAACCGACAGCACTTCAATAGAGTTCAAGAAAGGTTAGCCCTACCGGGGAGCTGCAGCGCAAGAAGCTGAGCAAGATGATGAGACCGCGCTTGTTCAACACTTATATCTTCCTCACTCTGAAAGATAAACAAGCAGACAGATGACATGTTTTGCACATAAAAGTATCAGTGCTGACAATTCATCACATTTCTTACTGAAGAATAAAGTGACACAGTTTAAAATTGCATTAACACAATATGGTATTGTTCAGGTCAAGACATGGCAGGAAATGACATTATGAAGGAGTTGGCAGCTTCACGACACCACTGGATTACAGATCAAGAACTCATAAGTATCAATGGTTAGTGTGCTGTCAATTTATACCATTTCAGATTGGCAAATAAAGATACGGTTTAAATAATAGTGGAATGATATGACATTGTTCATAGTTAAGACATTGCAGAATATGACATTGTGCCGTAGTGGGTAGGTTCACCACACCACTGGATTACGAATGAAGAACAGAAGCATAGATGCAGTGCAAAAGAAGATCACTTGCTCTGTATAGTTTAATTTACATGGTATGAAGAAGGAACTTGGTTGTACAACTAAAAACTTAAATTGAGAAAGGAAAAACTTTTGTTTATGAACTACATAATAAACTTTAAACAAGCAATTTGATGCAAACACCAAAAATAAACAGCTGTTGCAGTCATGCCTAACCAAATATATACAACAAAGTTTGAAGGCTTGAGATGGACAAACTTACATTATTGGTGAAGACAGGCTCTATAAAGGCCTTGTCCATGCTGATGGAGGGGCAATTCAAGAAGTTTACCATAGAATCTTCTTCAAAAGCATTGCCTTTATTCTACATTTTGTTAAGAGTAAATATAGATGTGATAATATATGAAAAAATGGAGAATATTTAAGATAAGATGATGAGTGATGCTACATAACCAAGTAGCTATAAATGTAAGTGCAGCGATACATGCAAAAGGTACAGCCAAGAGTAATGCACAGCTAAACTTCTTCAGTACCAACCTTATGGTAAGAGTAAATATAGATCTGATGTGTAGAAAATGGAGGGTAGAGGAAAATAAGCTGCAGAGTGATGGTACATGAACAACTACCTGTCATTATAAGTACACTAATAAAGGACAACATGTACTTACAAGAACAATGCAGAGCTAAAAAACATTGGCATTGGATATATTCTACACTAATGTAACCATTCATACAGATCAGATAATTTGGAGCGAACAATTGATAAGCAAGCTATCATGCATACTACTGTCACATAATGAACCAGGTATGTATGCAAGTACAGTGATACAGGACAACATGTACTAACAAGAGCAAAGCAGCGGGCAGCATATTTGCGATATCCTGTCATTCTTGTCAAACCGGAATTCTTCTTCGAGCAGATTTCCTGCAAAAAAAGATCCGTAAGGCACATGCGGAAAAGTAGAAGTTCAAATTGTCATGTGATTTCATAGACAGTACCTCATCCTGGGAACGGGACCAGTGCATAACAAGGTTTTTCCATTCAATGTCTTCTAAATTTAGCACAGGAGACTTCACCAGAAATTCGTTTATAGACTTGCCATCAAAGTGTGATTTGCTCAGGTAGCACCGATACTGCTACAATGCTTCCTTGAAAATCACAAGCAAGCTTTAATCGTCATGACTATCAAGATTGACCCTCGCCTAGTTACAACAATGTAATGTAAATCATTGATGTGTTCAATCAACAGAAAACAGGAAAACAATAACCATGAATAATAGCACTTACACGTAAGTTGGACAGGAAGATGTGAAAATGGTGTTTATCTTCACAATAATCTTCCCATGATGGGAATATATGCATGTAGTCCCTAACAACATTGAAAGAATTGTCTTTTAAACTGGGAATAAATGGAACGGGGTTCCAATCTGCAGGAATTGGCCGTCTCTGCAGTTGGGATAGGTCTTCGGCCGGTGGACTTGCTGTACTTTTTGCTAGAGTGGGATTTTTCTGTGGTACAGCTGGTGCTATGGCAAGTGAAATCGGTATACCTTTTGCTGGAGTGCAGGTCCTGTGTGGTGGGGCTAGTGGTGTGGCTAGTGAAGTATGGGTACAGTCTGCTGGAGTCGGTCCTATGTTTTGTGTCACTGGTTGTACAGCCAATATAAGTGGGGTGCTGTCTGATTTCTCCGGCACCACCACGTTTTTCAAGGACTTTGCTGGTGCTCCTTCAGGTTCGGCAATAACCCTCTTCCTTTTTGATGTCTGATGCGCAAGAACACCATTTGAGTGGGAAACATGGTATGATGACGGATGGAATATGTATTGATAATGGATGGACATGGCATCTCGACATATATGATGAGTAAACTAAGCAGATGGCGGTGCAACAAAGTAGAAGAAATGCAAGACAACATATGCAAGATACCCGCAATCAATAAAACATTGCCAAATTAGAACAGTCACCTTGATGGGTGAATAGGACAGGCCATCTGCCTTTGACTCCTCGAAGTTAGAATATGAAGGAAATATGCCCTAGAGGCAATAATAAAGTTATTATTTATTTCCTTATTTCATGATAAATGTTTATTATTCATGCTACAATTGTATTAGCCGGAAACATAATACATGTGTGAATACATAGACAAACAGAGTGTCACTAGTATGCCTCTACTTGACTAGCTCGTTAATCAAAGATGGTTATGTTTCCTAACCATAGACAAAGAGTTGTTATTTGATTAACGGGAATACATCATTAGGAGAATGATGTGATTGACTTGACCCATTCCGTTAGCTTAGCACTCGATCGTTTAGTATGTTGATATTTCTTTATTCATGACTTATACATGTTCCTATGACTATGAGATTATGCAACTCCCGTTTACCGGAGGAACACTTTGTGTGCTACCAAACGTCACAACGTAACTGGGTGATTATAAAGGAGCTCTACAGGTGTCTCCAAAGGTACATGTTGGGTTGGCGTATTTCGAGATTAGGATTTGTCACTCCGATTGTCGGAGAGGTATCTCTGGGCCCTCTCGGTAATGCACATCACATAAGCCTTGCAAGCATTGCAACTAATGAGTTAGTTGTGAGATGATGTATTACGGAATGAGTAAAGAGACTTGCCGGTAACGAGATTGAACTAGGTATTGAGATACCGACGATCGAATCTCGGGCAAGTAACATACCGATGACAAAGGGAACAACGTATGTTGTTATGCGGTCTGACCGATAAAGATCTTCGTAGAATATGTAGGAACCAATATGAGCATCCAGGTTCCGCTATTGGTTATTAACCGGAGACGTGTCTCGGTCATGTCTACATTGTTCTCGAACCGTAGGGTCCGCACGCTTAACGTTACGATGACAGTTTCATTATGAGTTTATGTATTTTGATGTACCGAAGGTTGTTTGGAGTCCCGGATGTGATCATGGACATGACGAGGAGTCTCGAAATGGTCGAGACATAAAGATCAATATATTGAAAGCCTATATTTGGATATCGGAATCATTCCGGGTGAAATCGGGATTTTACCGGAGTACCGGGGGGTTACCGGAACCCCCCGGGGGTTATTGGGCCTACGTGGGCCCTAAGGGAGAAGAGGAAAGGAGGCAAGAGGTGGCTGCGCGCCCCTCCCCTCCCTAGTCCGAATAGGACAAGGAGAGGGGGGCGGCGCCCCCCCCTTTCCTTTCCCTCTTCCTCTTCTTTCTCACTTCTCCTTCTCCAACTAGGAAAGAAGGGAGTCCTACTCCCGGTGGGAGTAGGACTCCCCCTTGGCATGCCCTCCTTGGCCGGCCGCCCCCTCCCCTTGGCTCCTTTATATACGGGGGCAAGGGGGCACCCTAGAACACACAAGTTGATCTTCGTGATCGTTCCTTAGCCGTGTGCGGTGCCCCCCTCCACCATATTCCACCTCGGTCATATTGTAGCGGTGCTTAGGCGAAGCCCTGCGATAGTTGAACATCAAGATCGTCACCACACCGTCGTGCTGACGGAACTCCTCCCCGAAGCTTTGCTGGATCGGAGCCCGGGGAGCGTCATCGAGCTGAACGTGTGCCAAGAACTCGGAGGTGCCAGAGTAACGGTGCTTGGATCGGTTGGACAGGGAAGACGTACGACTACTTCCTCTATGTTGCGTCAATGCTTCCACTTCGGTCTACGAGGGTACGTAGACAACACTCTCCCCTCTCGTTGCTATGCATCACCATGATCTTGCGTGTGCGTAGGAATTTTTTTGAAATTACTACGTTCCCCAACAGTGGCATCAGAGCCAGGTTTTATGGTTTGATGTTATATGCACGAGTAGAACACAAGTGAGTTGTGGGCGATATAAGTCATACTGCTTACCAGCATGTCATACTTTGGTTCGGCGGTATTGTTGGATGAAGCGGCCCGAACCGACATTACGCGTACGCTTACACGAGACTGGTTCTACCGCCGTGCTTTGCACATAGGTGGCTGGCGGGTGTTAGTTTCTCCAACTTTAGTTGAACCGAGTGTGGCTACGCCTGGTCCTTGCGAAGGTTAAAACAACACCAACTTGACAAACTATCGTTGTGGTTTTGATGCGTAGGTAAGATTGGTTCTTACTTAAGCCCGTAGCAGCCACGTAAAACTTGCAACAAACAAAGTAGAGGACGTCTAACTTGTTTTTGCAGGGCATGTTGTGATGTGATATGGTAAAGGCATGATGCTAAATTTTATTGTATGAGATGATCATGTTTTGTAACCAAGTTATCGGCAACTGGCAGGAGCCATATGGTTGTCGCTTTATTGTATGCAATGCAATCGCCCTGTAATGCTTTACTTTATCACTAAGCGGTAGCGATAGTCGTAGAAGCATAAGATTGGCGAGACGACAATGATGCTACGATGGAGATCAAGGTGTCGCGCTGGTGACGATGGTGATCATGACGGTGCTTCGGAGATGGAGATCACAAGCACAAGATGATGATGGCCATATCATATCACTTATATTGATTGAATGTGATGTTTATCTTTTATGCATCTTATCTTGCTTTGATTGACGGTAGCATTATAAGATGATCTCTCACTAAATTTCAAGATAAAAAGTGTTCTCCCTGAGTATGCACCATTGCCAAAGTTCGTCGTGCCCAGACACCACGTGATGATCGGGTGTGATAAGCTCTACGTCCATCTACAACGGGTGCAAGCCAGTTTTGCACACGTAGAATACTCAGGTTAAACTTGATGAGCCTAGCATATGCAGATATGGCCTCGGAACACTGAGACCGAAAGGTCGAGCGTGAATCATATAGTAGATATGATCAACATAGCGATGTTCACCATTGAAAACTACTCCATTTCACGTGATGATCGGTTATGGTTTAGTTGATTTGGATCACGTGATCACTTAGAGGATTAGAGGGATGTCTATCTAAGTGGGAGTTCTTAAGTAATATGATTAATTGAACTTTAATTTATCATAAACTTAGTCCTGGTAGTATTTTGCAAATCATGTTGTAGATTAATAGCTCGCGTTGTTGCTTCCCTGTGTTTATTTTGATATGTTCCTAGAGAAAATTGTGTTGAAAGATGTTAGTAGCAATGATGTGGATTGGATCCGTGATCTGAGGTTTATCCTCATTTGCTACACAGAAGAATTATGTCCTTGATGCACCGCTAGGTGACAGACCTATTGCAGGAGCAGATGTAGACGTTATGAACGTTTGGCTAGCTCAATATGATGACTACTTGATAGTTTAGTGCACCATGCTTAACGGCTTAGAATCGGGACTTCAAAGACGTTTTGAACGTCATGGACCATATCAGATGTTCCAGGACTTGAAGTTAATATTTCAAGCAAATACCCGAGTTCAGAGATATGAAGTCTCCAACAAGTTCTATAGCCAAAAGATGGAGGAGAATCGCTCAACTAGTGAGCATGTGCTCAGATTGTCTGGGTACTACAATCGCTTGAATCAAGTGGGAGTTAATCTTCCAGATAAGATAGTGATTGACAGAATTCTCTAGTCACCATCACCAAGTTAGTAGAACTTCGTGATGAACTATAGTATGCAAGGGATGACGAAAACGACTCCCGAGCTTTTCATGATGATGAAATCGATGAAGGTAGAAATCAAGAAAGAGCATCAAGTGTTGATGGTAGACAAGACCACTAGTTTCAATAAAAGGGCGAAGGGAAGAAGGGGAACTTCAAGAAGAACGGCAAGCAAGTTGCTACTTAAGTGAAGAAGCCCAAGTCTGGTCCTAAGCCTGAGACTAAGTGCTTCTACTGCAAAGGGACTGGTCACTGGAAGCGGAACTGCCCCAAGTATTTGGCGGATAAGAAGGATGGCAAAGTGAACAAAGGTATATTTGATTTACAGATTATTAATGTGTATTTTACTAGTGTTCGTAGCAACCCCTCGGTATTTGATACTGGTTCAGTTGCTAAGAGTAGTAACTCGAAATGGGAGTTGCAGAATGAACAGAAACTAGTTAAGGGTGAAATGATGATGTGTGTTGGAAGTAGTTCCAAGATTGATATGATCATCATCGCACACTCCCTATACTTTCGGGATTAGTGTTGAACCTAAATAAGTGTTATTTGGTGTTTGCGTTGAGCATGAATATGATTTGATCATGTTTGTTGCAATACGGTTATTCATTTAAGTTAGAGAATAATTGTTGTTCTGTTTACATGAATAAAACCTTATATGGTTACACACCCAATGAAAATGGTTCATTGGATCTCGATCGTAGTGATACACATATTCATAATATTGAAGACAAAAGATGCAAAGTTAATAATGATAGTGCAACTTATTTGTGGCACTGCCGTTTAGGTCATATTGGTGTAAAGCGCATGAAGAAACTCCATGCTGATGGGATTTTGAAATCACTTGATTATGAATCACTTGATGCTTGCGAACCATGCCTTATGGGCAAGATGACTAAGACTCCGTTCTCTGGAACAATGGAGCGAGCAACTGACTTATTGGAAATAATACATACTGATGTATGTGATCCGATGAGTGTTGAGGCTCGCGGCGGGTATCGTTATTTTCTGACCTTCACACATGATTTGAGCAGATATGGGTATATCTACTAGATGAAACACAAGTCTGAAACATTTGAAAAGTTCAAAGAATTTCAGAGTGAAGTGGAGAATCATCATAACAAAAATAAAAAGTTTCTACGATATGATCGCAGAAGTAAAATATTTGAGTTACGAGTTTGGCCTTCAGTTAAAAACAATGTGAAATAGTTTCACTACTCACACCACCTGGAAAACCACAGCATAATGGTGTGTCCGAACGTCATAACCGTACTTTATTAGATATGGTGCGAACTATGATGTCTCTTACCAATCTACCACTATCGTTTCAGGATTATGCATTAGAGATAGCTGCATTCATGTTAAATAGGGCACCATCTAAATCCGTTGAGACGACACCGTATGAACTATGGTTTGGCAAGAAACCTAAGCTGTCGTTTCTTAAAGTTTGAGGTTGCAATGCTTATGTGAAAAAGTTTCAACCTGATAAGCTCAAACCCAAATCGGAGAAGTGCGTCTTCATACCCAAAAGAAAAATGTTGGGTACACCTTCTATCACAGATCCGAAGGCAAGATGTTCGTTGCTGAGAATGGATCCTTTCTAGAGAAGGAGTTTCTCTCGAAAGAAGTGAGTGGGAGGAAAGTAGAACTTGATAAGGTAATTGTACCTTCTCCCTTATTGGAAAGTAGTTCATCACAGAAATCTGTTCCTGTGACTACTACACCAATTAGTGAGGAAGCTAATGATAATGATCATGTAACTTTAGATCAAGTTACTACCGAATCTCGTAGGTAAACCAGAGTGAGATTCGCACCAGAGTGGTACGGTAATCCTATTCTGGAAGTCTTGTTACTAGACCATGACGAACTTGCGAACTATGAGGAAGCAATGATGAGCCCAGATTCCGCGAAATGGTTTGAGGCCATGAAATCTGAGATATGATCCATGTATGAGAACAAAGTATGGACTTTGATGGATTTGCCCGATGATCGGCAAGCCATAGAAAATAAATGGATCTTCAAGAGGAAGACGGATGCTGATAGTAGTGTTACTATCTACAAAGCTAGAATTGTCGCAAAAGGTTTTCGACAAGTTCAAGGTGTTGACTACGATGAGAGTTTCTCACTCGTATCTATGCTTAAGTCTGTCCGAATCATGTTAGCAATTGCCGCATTTTATGAAATCCGGCAAATGGATAAACAAAACTACATTCCTTAATGGATTTAAAGAAGAGTTGTATATGATACAACCAGAAGGTTTTGTCAATCCTAAAGGTGCTAACAAAATATGAAAGCTCCAGCGATCCATCTATGGACTGGTGCAAGCATCTCGGAGTTGGAATATACGCTTTGATAAGTTGATCAAAGCATATAGTTTTATACAGACTTGCGGTGAAGCCTGTATTTACAAGAAAGTGAGTGGGAGCACTACAGGATTTCTGATAAGTATACGTGTATGACATATTGTTGATCGGAAATAATGTAGAATTATTCTGCAAAGCATAAAGGAGTGTTTGAAAGGATTTTTTCAAAGAAAACCTCGGTGAAGCTGCTTACATATTGAGCATCAAGATCTATACAGATAGATCAAGACGCTTGATAAGTTTTTTCAATGAGTACATACCTTGACAAGATTTTGAAGTAGTTCAAAATGGAACAGTCAAAGAAAGAATTCTTGCCTGTGTTACAAGGTGTGAAGTTGAGTAAGACTCAAAGCCCGACCACGGCAGAAAATAGAATGAGAATGAAAGTCATTCCCTATGCCTTGGCCATAGGTTCTATAAAGTATGCCATGCTGTGTATCAGACCTATTGTATACCCTACACTAATTTTGGCAAGGGAGTACAATAGTGATCTAGGAGTAGATCACTGGACAGCGGTCAAAATTATCCTTAGTGGAATAAGGATATGTTTCTCGATTATGGAGGTGACAAAAGGTTCGTCGTAAAAGGGTTACGTCGATACAAGTTTTGTCACTGATCCGGATGACTCTTAGTCTTCATCTGGATACATATTGAAAGTGGGAGCAATTAACTAAAGTAGCTCCGTGCAGAGCATTGTAGACATAGAAAATTGCAAAATACTTACGGATCTGAATATGGCAGACCCGTTGACTAAACTTCTCTCACAGGCAAAACATGATCACACCTTAGTACTCTTTGGGTGTTAATATCATAGCAATGTGAACTAGATTACTGACTCTAGTAAACCCTTTGGGTGTTGGTCACATATCGATGTGAACTATGGGTGTTAACCACATAAAGATGTGAACTATTGATGTTAGATCACATGGCGATGTGAACTAGATTATTGACTCTACTGCAAGTGGGAGACTGAAGGAAATATGCCCTAGAGGCAATAATAAAGTTATTATTTATTTCCTTATTTCATGATAAATGTTTATTATTCATGCTAGAATTGTATTAACCGGAAACATAATACATGTGTGAATACATAGACAAACAGAGTGTCACTAGTATGCCTCTACTTGACTAGCTCGTTAATCAAAGATGGTTATGTTTCCTAACCATAGACAAAGAGTTGTTATTTGATTAACGGGATCACATCATTAGGAGAATGATGTGATTGACTTGACCCATTCCGTTAGCTTAGCACTCAATCATTTAGTATGTTGCTATTGCTTTCTTCATGACTTATACATGTTCCTATGACTATGAGATTATGCAACTCCCGTTTACCGGAGGAACACTTTGTGTGCTACCAAACGTCACAACGTAACTGGGTGATTATAAAGGAGCTCTACAGGTGTCTCCAAAGGTACATGTTGGGTTGGCGTATTTCGAGATTAGGATTTGTCACTCCGATTGTCGGAGAGGTATCTCTCAGCCCTCTCGGTAATGCACATCACATAAGCCTTGCAAGCATTGCAACTAATGAGTTAGTTGTGAGATGATGTATTACGGAACGAGTAAAGAGACTTGCCAGTAACGAGATTGAACTAGGTATTGAGATACCGACGATCGAATCTCGGGCAACTAACATACCGATGACAAAGGGAACAACGTATGTTGTTATGCGGTCTGACCGATAAAGATCTTCGTAGAATATGTAGGAACCAATATGAGCATCCAGGTTCCGCTATTGGTTATTGACCGAAGACGTGTCTCGGTCATGTCTACATTGTTCTCGAACCGTAGGGTTCGCACGCTTAACGTTACGATGACGTTTCATTATGAGTTTATGTATTTTGATGTACCAAAGGTTGTTCGGAGTCCCGGATGTGATCATGGACATGACGAGGAGTCTCGAAATGGTCGAGACATAAAGATCGATATATTGAAAGCCTATATTTGGATATCGGAATCGTTCCGGGTGAAATCGGGATTTTACCAGAGTATCGGGGGGTTACCGGAACCCCCCGGGGGTTATTGGGCCTACATGGGCCCTAAGGGAGAAGAGGAAAGGAGGCAAGAGGTGGCTGCGCGCCCCTCCCCTCCCTAGTCTGAATAGGACAAGGAGAGGGGGGCGGCGCCCCGCCCCCCTTTCCTTTCCCTCTTCCTCCTCTTTCCCACTTCTCCTTCTCCAACTAGGAAAGAAGGGAGTCCTACTCCCGGTGGGAGTAGGACTCCCCCTTGGAGCACCCTCCTTGGCCAGCCGCCCCTCCCCTTGGCTCCGTTATATACGGGGGCAAGGGGGCACCCTAGAACACACAAGTTGATCTTCGTGATCGTTCCTTAGCCGTGTGCGGTGCCCCCCTCCACCATATTCCACCTCGGTCATATTGTAGCAGTGCTTAGGTGAAGCCCTGCGATAGTTGAACATCAAGATCGTCACCACACCGTCGTGCTGACGGAACTCCTCCCCGAAGCTTTGCTGGATCGGAGCCCGGGGAGCGTCATCGAGCTGAACGTGTGCCAAGAACTCGGAGGTGCCGGAGGATCGGTTGGACCGGGAAGACGTACGACTACTTCCTCTACGTTGCGTCAATGCTTCTGCTTCAGTCTACGAGGGTACGTAGACAACACTCTCCCCTCTTGTTGCTATGCATCACCATGATCTTGCGTGTGCGTAGGAATTTTTTTGAAATTACTACGTTCCCCAACAGAATAGTCATTAGGATCATATTCTGAACAAGAATCAACAGGTGGGGAGCATATGATTTTCATTGCATCTAGAATGGCACTCAATGCCTTGGTGCCAATTTTGTAAGTCATTGCAGTGTTTAGCTTCAAGAGTGGACTGCTGCTAGTGCGACACAAAGCAGCTACACAGATCATAGTGTAGATATAACAGGAAAACCTTAAGCATCAGGGTAAAATCAGCAAAGTGGAACTTGCTGGAATATATGTGCTAGTATTGCCGGTACGGTTAGAAAGGCTTCGGATACCAGCTCTCTTCAAGTGAAGGTGTGGTACTGTTAATATCAGTGTAACTCTCAAAGGCGACACAGCTCCCCATATTTCCTTGTTATTCTTATAGGATTCAAGTGGGTAGGCCACTACAAATCCTATTCCTATGTTTACAAGATCCTACGAATCAAAGTGGCTCAAAGTGTCCATCACAACCGACCGTATAGACCTCTACACTGCAAATGTCCCTGCTCATCTTCAGTACAAGGAACATATTGTACTACTATCATACTCCCTCCGTTCCAAAATATAAGTCTTGGTAGAGATTTCCACTATGGATCACATACAGATGTATCCAGATACATTTTAGAGTGTAGATTCACTCATTTTGCTCCGTATGTAGTCCATGGTGGAATCTATACAAAGACTTGTATTTAGGAACGAAGAGAGTACATGTTAAAGAAGAACAGAAGAGGAACATGGTAAAGAAGAAGAAGCAGATTTTGGATAATAAAATGTTGGTTGCGCAGTGCCCACACATGATGAACCAGAGCGCATTAAGAATGCAACTCCCAGCTGTCTCTCGACCATTTCAGGCGGCTGGATGAAGATCCTACGTCTCCTAACCCTTCTTCTTCCTCGTCTCTGATTCTTCCCATACAAAACACCGCACGGGCCGCCGGCTGGACCACCGGCCCCCACCGCCTGTGTTCCTCCGCCACCCCCACCCCCACCCGCATCGAGTTTTCTTCGTTCGGCGAGGCCCCACAACCACCCAAGCCCCTTCGATCGCACCGGCGAACTTCGGCGAGCTCTGAAAAATTGACTGACCCAATTTTTAAATTTAGTCTACTGTGATTTAACTAGTGTGGAATATAAAAGGGGAAAACCATAAGCATTGGGAGTATAGTGTTGAGCGTGCCATGGCGGATCTGAAGGTGCAAACCGGACAAAGGCAACTTCGCAACCAAGACAAGAAATCAGAGTAAAGCAGTGGCGATCTATTTTCTTGCTGCAATAAATAAGTTGAGCGGATACGAAAGAGTACCACCTCTGGTGCAGCGCCGTGTACGCATCTGCTGAGAATTTGATGGTGCTGCAGTAGCGATGGCTGTCGACGGCGTGGAAGTAGATCTAGGAGGGTAGACGGTGGCGGCAGGGCGCGGTGGACGAGATGGTCGTAGGAACGGCGCCGGCAAGGTGGACGACAGCGGGGATGAAGCGAGAGGACGGGATGCAAGGATCTCGGTCCGAAGCCGTGGATGAGAGAGGTCGATCTCTTGTAATGGACGGCGGCGTCGGGGTATCAGCTCTGGCATGGTGGAGGAGGACGGCGGTGGATGGGGTGGTGGACGGCGGCGGACGGAGGAGGGTGGGGTGGAGAGGGTGTTTTGGCGCCAACAGAGTATGAATGGAGAAAAGGGAGGTAGAGAGGAAGGGGGAACCATGTATTCAGGGCGCGCTTGTCTCAAATGCAAGGAAATTTACAAACTTAGCACCCGTTTCAAATTTCTACTACACCACAGCAACATTAGTCGGTTGGCGATAGGACGGTAATCTCGCATACACCGAATATTTGCGATGAGAGTTTGTTTTTGGCGCCCACCGTGTATGAATATGAATCGGGGAGGGAGTCGATTTCGGCCGAGGAGACACTGTGTTTTGGCGCCCACCATGTATGAATCCGGGTGAGAGGCGGTTACGTCACGTTTGGGTGAAATTACAAACCTACCCCTATCGAAACCTATAGAAATCCAGCAGATAGGCTTTGCATGGTAGGGATAGGCAGTAGTGATTTCCATCTCGCAGATTTTGGTTTCGGGCGATTACTGTGACTTTCCCCGCTTCGTTCAAATTTTGCAGAGTGCATGTTTACCGTGCCAACTCAATTCGAATCCCATTTGTATTCTAATTTTTTTCGGGCAGGATCCATTTTCAATTGGAATTACATTCTATATACATCATTTTTTATATATACTTTCAAAAGCACAACAAAGAATTCTGCTCCTTTATATGTATAATATGATTTACAAATACAACGATCTCGAAATCTTAAGGTTGAATTCGAAAAAATTAACCAAATTATGTTCTACTAAAATGTATGGATCAGTAATATCTACATATTAAATAACATAGATGTGCGTGAATTCATATGAGTATGCATGTTTGATAGATCAATTTTGGTTCAAGTATGGATTACATGTATCATCATCTCGAATTCAAATATTTGAATCCCTTTTTTGTTCACTCCTTTCACGCCCATCTCTCTCGCATGCATGCTCCTCCAGGTAGCTATCACTCTCTTTTCTCCAGCTCACCCGCACGCTCACTTCATGTTTCTCCTATCCTCGCAAACATGGTCTCTCGACGTCTCCCTTGAGAAGTGTCACACTCTCCCTATCATTATACATTACACGGTTTTCATTATCTCTCACGTCTCTACTGTTCTCTTGTATCACTCGGTACCTAAGCTTTCTTTTTCACCGCCACACACACAGTCTCCACTCGTCTTTCACTTTGTCTTTCTCTCTATGGGATTCTCTCACACACCCTATATGTCTCTACATATGACTCATACCACTAAAATTACTCTCTCTCTCTCTCTCTCTCTCTCTCTTGTAGAAACAACATTTGTTGCGGTCTCCTTTTCGTCTCCATCCCAGACTGACATTATTCATTTGTTTACCGATCAGACAACCCCGACTACCGTCTCCTCTCTCTCTCACAGACACACACACAACTACTGCTTCCACTCCCCTTCCCGACTACCGTCTCTCTCTCTCACACAGAAAACTCTCGCTTTCGCACCCCGACTCGCATTTCTCTCACAAACATTTATCGACTAGCTAGCCTCTAGATAGGTTTATACACCCGCACACTCGTGCTTCCACCATCGCATACATGTCTCTCTCCCGCTCCTTGTATCTATGTAGATTTTTCTTCCCTTCTTGAGACACGCCCTCTGGATCGTGCACACACACGCGCACTATCGCCTCATTTTAAGTTGATACCTATCGCACACACACTCCTTGTGTCTTTGTCACACATGCACTCCGTCGTCCTCCACTCCCTCTCTCTCTCACGCACATGGGCTTTTTGCAACAACTAGCAAGATGCCCATGCGTTGCACGGAACATCAAGATGCATTTGTATGAGTAGTTTATCTTGTGGGGGAAAAGGATGAACGAGGGAAGGCCTTATTTGCAAATGTGGAGAGGGGTGTGGGTATCTTTTTGCAAAATTGCCATAGTTTCCTTCCTATCCATCAGATATAGATCGGACGACCTATATTGCAGGATGGCAGGCACATGATCATCACCGACAATGCTTTTTATAAGAGTAGAGATAAAAAATAGAGTTGGTGATGATGGTGGGCCTGCCATCCTGCAATGTAGGTCGTCCGATTTATATCTAACGGATAGGAAGGAAAATATGGCAATTTACCCGCACTCTTCACCACATTTGCAGATAAGGCCTTCCCTCGTTCATCCTTTTCTCCCACAAGATCTTGATGTTCCGTGCAACACACGGGCATCTTGCTAGTAAGAGTAGAAATTAGACATATACCACTTCTCGAATCTTGAAACCAACAACATTCCTCCCTCATCTCATCAAAACCACCAAAGGAATATATTTTGAGTGAAACATAACATATTTTTAGTGATATACGTATTTCAAAACTAGACTTTTTTCTATCAAATCGGTGAATATGTATTAATCTACTTTGATCGTGTGGCAACGCATTGGCACATTGCTAGTAGTTATTATAATTTTTTGGACACCAGACAAATGGTGGAGTACATATAAGAAGAGAAGAAGCGCACGCACGCAGTCGGCCTCTCGCTGTCTCGCACACATGAGTGTTACGTAAAGGCGACGTTAACAAATAAACCCTAAAACCCTAGGTGCACGATTGCTGCATTCGCGGGTACCGGGTACATGATGGAGCACCTTTGTAGGAATAGTCAGATCGCGTGATAATTTGATCCGTAGGAGTTGATGGTCGGGACCACAGGTGAACGACTTGGAGCGCGGTGGCTCGCCAGTTGCCATAGATCGAGTAGCCACGTTTAAAATATCGTTTTTAGCGCGGTTAAGAGTTCCGATTTTCAATGGCGCGTTATAAGTAGTAAGTAGTTTTTAGAACGATTGGTATGGAGACAAAATGGAATTCATAGTACTACGTACCTCCTTGGCGTATGGTTGTATGGTTTTTTTTGCGATGGAGGTTGTATGGGTTTATGTTGTGAGATGTTGAACCTGGTAGTTCTAGGGAAAATACTATGGTTTAGATTTAGATCCTGGTTTTCAGTAATGAAAATCGAAAGGGGAAACCCTTCTTTGATTAAAAAAACTACTACCTCCATTCTGGTTTACTAGTCCCCATCGTACTTTGGGTCAAAGTTTGTCCACGAATTTTACTTGTAAAATGTGAATGGAAAACAAGATGCATGCATGAACACTAGTTACTCTAACCCCCCTCTAACGCCCCTCTCTTCTTTAATTCTTTGCCACATCAGCATGTTTGCTATTCCCGTGTGCATGATACCAGCTAAGATACCACCATTATGGCTAGCCTTAATCATCGCATGCAATAATTTAGTGCACCTTGAAATATGAACATGTGTGGGGCGTGTATGTTTTTAATGACTTGAGACTATACCTAGCCTGGCATGCAAGATGACTTATTATGCACCGTTCCCCATACCTACAGGAAGCCCGTTCGTCTCCAAATCTTTTCCTCTCCATGTGTGGAAACAATATGCCTGCCAAACTCTCCAACAAATATGCCCACGTAGCTGTTACTTAACTGTAGGTGCATTGGGTCACTGACATATGGGCAGGGGTCTGGCCCACATGTCAGTGACGCAACTGGACCTGTAGTTAAGTCAGTGCAGCTTAGTCCATATCTTACGTAGGTGTGCCATTGCTCGCTATAAATATTGCGCCTCCCACGACATCGCTATCTCCTCCCCCTCACGTTCATGTTCATCGCTATCTCCTCCCCCTCCCTCTCACATCGACCACCATGGCATCGCCCCTCCCAAGCCCTAGGAGCCCCTCGCTGCACCGCGCGGACGGTCATGCGTCGCTGTTCCATTCCTCGCCGCCACTAGTCGAGGAGGACACGTCGGTGTTCCGCTCCTCGCCGCTACGCGACGCGTCGCCGTTCTGTTTCTCGCCGCCATTAGTTGAGGAGGACGCGTCGGCGTTCCGCTCCTCGCCGCGACGCGTCGCCATTCCGTTCCTCGCCGCCACTAGTCGAGGAGGACGCGTCGGCGTTCCGCTCCTCGTCGCGACGCGTCGAGGTGGACGCGTCGGCGTTCCCAATCTCGCCAGCACACGCGCCGGAGGACGCGTCGGCTCCCCGCTACGAGGAGAACGCCGCGCCGCCCCCGAGCCCCCCCAGCCTTGAGGAGCTTTGGAAAAAATGGATGTCGCCTTGTGGGAGGCTTTGCCTCCAGCAGAGCGCACCAAAATAGAGGCGGAGAAGAAGGCCGAGGAAGAGAAGTGTACCATGGAACAAGCTGCCTGGGAGGCCTATGTCGCGTCCGAGAGAGTCAGGCGATTGGCTCTTTGGCAGAAGGCTCGTGCGAGGGCCGTGAGGGTGGCGGAGGACGCTTGTGCCGACGCCTTGAGTGCAGTCAGGCCCAAGCGCCTCATCTACGTTTGGCGGTACATGGACCGGGTGCACGCTTCCAGCGAGGAGGAGTACCTGTTGGCGTCGGATCACCACACCGGTGAGATCACGCTCGCCCGCCGGCAAGCCGCCAATCAGCACCTCGTGAATTGCAAGGCTGAGGAAGAGGCGTTGTGTCAGCGCGCTGGGAAACAGCCGCGCACCAGGGCACTCGTGGCGCGCCGCAAGCGCTCCTGCGAGCGTCGTGGCTTTTAGGAGGAGTATAATTTTTGTTTCGTAAGGCGATCTCATTAGTTTTGGGACGCAAATGATAAATGCCGAACGTTCAGGAATTTTTAGCGTCCTTAATTAAGTATGTAAAAGGGAAAGTTTGGAAACCTTGTGTATTCGTACGCATTTTGCAAGTACATGCATATAACACAAACTTTACTATATACTATCGCACTACACGTCTCTCTCGATATATGCTTGCTGACTGTGCTACTCCCTCCGTCCAGGTCAATAAGTCATCTTTGGTTGTGCACCGTGACCAAGAAGGAGGGAAGACTTATACACCTAGACGGAGGGAGTACTACTATTACTTATGTACGTGCAAATGCACGTTTTAACATTACGATGCGGTTTTTGTAAAAGTAGAAAAACAACACTAGTCAAGCTTGTGAAACGATTCAATGCAAAACAAATGCAAAAATGCTCGTTTGATTGTTTACTTTTAGCTTCCTTCTCTATGATTATTTCTCTGTCGTACTTTGTATGGAGTATCTCACTGGTTGGAAAGGTATGCAAATTCCCAAACCGCTTCCTACACCCTGTATCGAATTTTTTGCCTAACAAGTTGTGCCGTGCAATTGGAATTCCAATTTGGGTACTACTACTAGTAGGAGTACCAGGGGCCAGTTCTTTTAGGCTTCTAGATTAGTAATCCCATAACTACTACCTCCGTCCTGGTTTATTGGTCCCCATTGTAATCTGTGTCAAATTTTGATCATAAATTTAACTAATGAAATGTTAGTGCATGTCACATGCACTACTCCATCCGTCTAGGTGAGTAAGTCATCTTAGAGCAAGGTTAATAGTAAAGCCTGCTGCCGGCTCTATAGTAGAGCCATGTCACCTGTAGCCTGTATTTGAAAAAGTTCATACAGTAGAATGGCTGTAGTGTTGGCTATACATTTAATGCATGCATGCTATGCTAGGCAAAGGAAAGTGACAGGATTGGCTGGGGGGAGCTGAACGCCGGCCATAGCGCTCGCATGGGTTGCATGCAGCCTCCTTTTCCTCGTTGCTTGTGCTATCGCACGGCGACTCGCGAAGCGCCCGCTTGGTCCTTTCTTCTCACTTCTCTCTCCTCCAGCTATGATTTTGCTGATGTGGAAGATGCTATAGCCTGCTGAATAGTCTCTATTATACTTGCTCTTAGGCTGTGCACCGTGACCAAGGAGGAGGAGAAAACGAGAAACGTTAATGTTTATTTGCTAATTAATAGTATTGCATGCAATGAACTAACCACTGCATGTCGTGTTTGATATCTCAATTCATTAAAAGCATGCACACTCTTTATCTCTTATTGGTTGATATGTCAAGAAACAAGAAACGAGGTAGAAGTTAATGCATCGCGCCTAAGTGTTTTGGGATTATTTGGTTTTCGTAAGATGACTTACACACATAGACGGAGGGATCACAATGGTGAGGAATAAACCAATTAAATCTTTGGTCAAAATTTAGCACAAATTACAATGGTGAGGAATAAACCAGGACGGAGTAGTAGTTTAGAAGCCCAAATAAATGAGTGAGGCGCCTTATTGTTACTCTCCACTGTGACTAGTCTTGTGGGAAAAGCTGGGGAAGCCGCCAAAAGAACTGGCCCTAGGAGTAGTAGCTAGGGATCGAGTGTGCGAGATGAACCGGAGAAAGTAAATGCAGAGAGATGAAATGCAAAAAAGACGGAGGGATGTGATGGTTGCTTGTCCGTTTATTTTACCAGGCCACTTATTACTGGGAGTGGTTGGGTTTTGTGATATGACGACTTTACTGCCGCGCCACGAGCGGGGTGAGAGGTGAGACTCCCATGCAGCGCCGCCCTCTACACTTGTATTACATCGGTCGTGGTTTATTAGTCCCCCATTGAATTTGACTGAAGATTTAACTGACAAAATGGTAGTGCATGTCAACAAAAACTATATCGTTGGATTCGTATTTGAACATAGTTTAGAATGATATAATTTTAGGTGACATGCATCAACATTTATCGTACTATATATAATGTTAGTTCAATTTTTGGTCGTACTAATCTATAGTAGTAAGGTGCCCGTGCATTGCACCGAAGAGTGAAACGCATTGATCGGGGAGTTATTTATTTTGACAAAGGATGTGGGGGTCATCTCATGTGTAACGGGTATCGATAGGTTTCTTCGGATATTATTTCATCTCTAGAGCTCACAAACATCCGGGTGAAATAGATAAAAAGGTATCTTTTGCAAACAAAAGCGTTCAACTGTTCAACCTGCATCCAAAACTTGTGAAGAAATAACACTTATTGTGCTTTGCAAGAAATAATCTTTTCTATACTATCTATACTACTACTACTACTATATAGTATACGAGTCCTGGATTGCACCTAGAGCATCAATCCTAGCCACTCATCTCCTAAATCTAATGGCTGATATTGGAGGGATTCGCAGTGAACAGTGCCTGCAGCTGAATCTACTTGGTTCTGGAACCATCGCTGCATCGTGTCATACCTTCCTAAAAGAAGACCTATGCCTCCTCTACTATGTTGCAATTGTCAGGTTGTGATGAGTAAAAAAAGATTTGGTTGTGAGCCGATGTGAGATGGTCTGGAGGACAAACTAAAGTTGAAGTAAACAATTTGTGGGTTCCACCACGTACTTTTTTATATATTCTTCGAAAAATTCTGGATGACCGCAGGCAGTAGTTGCATTTTGTACTACCAATTAGTAAATTTATAAACTCTATTTCGTGTGCATCAACAATATTATTTTTTGCTCGGAATTCATTTTTCAAATTATTTTTTTGGTGGAATCACACCATACTGTTAAGACGTGCATTGCACGTGCATACACACTAGTAAGAATTAGTTTTTTAGTATCGATTGTTATACATGTTGGCTACAGATGACATGGCACTTTCTTATAGTCAACAATTGGCTATACTATTAAGTAATATTAACCATGCCCTTATACACCTAGATGGAGGGATTAAATCAGGATGACTTGCAAGCGGGCAGAGGAGATGTAAGAAATGGTTCATCATAAGTCTTTCACCAGTACTGCAGTAAAAATTCATACATGGAAGATTCTAGACTAAACCATAAACGGATACACTTTTATTCATGCGTGATACTCCAATAGAGCAAGATCCTGCATGGAAGTCTCCACATGCTTAGACAACGGATTACATTGAGCGAAGACTAATGATCAACATTTAACTTGATAATGCGTATGTCTAGGTGAACCTCCTTGGAGTCCCCGTGCACCGTGTCGGCGGGTAAAGGATGCCATGGGTTTTCCAAGTCCACATTGGCGGGATAGTCCCAGCTCCCCAGAGTCCAAGTCTGTTTGATGAGGCCGGTGTCGCCGCCCACGCAACCCGGAGGGATAGTAACACTGACCATGCACCCATACATCGACCTCATGTCAATGTCAGCGTCAGCGGCGTCGCCCCTGACGCACATTACAGAGACGGGGCGGCGGCCTGCGCTGGACTCGCCGGTGCCCACGATCAAGAGGAAGATGCTGCCGTCCTCCTCCAAGACTAGCAGGCGGCGGTGATCCTCCAGCGACTCTGGCATGGTGAATGGGTAGCACGTCTCGTACTTGATGTTCTCCACCAAGGGCCAGCAGTGACCGTTGCACGCATCCGTGAGGTGATGCACCATGTCCGTCGGTGAGCCACAAAACGACATCGGGCACTCATAGCAGTGGACGAAGGGCTCCTTGGAGGCATCGACCAGGCCGTCCATGAAACGGGAGTGGCTGTAGGGCACGTTGCGCCAGTTGAATATATGAGCAAGTTACTACGAGATTTAATCCGAATGAGCACAAAATAAATCATGACGGCTATAACAAAGATGAAACTAATCATGTGGACTAGCATAGTAGTAGGATACAGAGTAGAAACATGAATTCTACCATGATTTCAAACAGGAAGGACAGAAACACATACAGTGCAACGGGAGCAGCACCGTTGGCGTTGAGGTTGTCGCCCATGTCCAAACACCACGTAGAGACGGGCCCTGTTTGGATACTCTAACTCAGTTAGAGGTTAGAGTTAGATTCTAACCTTGAACTAGCTCTGAACTAACGCTAACCAAAAAGATTTTTGGATGGAAGGGTTAGATGGAGCGCAGATACGGCGAGGCGCCTTCATGGGCGGTGCGAGAGGGAGGGAGGAAGAGGACGAGACGCCTTCATGGTCTTTGAGCACGGTTCGTAGTCGTTCCACGCTCGGGCATTGAAGTTTGTAACTATCTTAGATTAGAATATACTACTCTGGTTCTAGTAGTAGAGCAGAGTCCTACTCTACTACTCTACTCAAGCAAGTTAGGGCATAACACTGTAGGGAGTACCAGTACTGTGATCACTCAAGCAAGTTGTCTGGCATCGACATGACCCTATGCTGCTGGTATGTGTCTCGTAAGTCAAGCGGCGTGCGGTAGTCATCATCACCTGTCCACTTCCCGCAGCATATATTCGCTTCTCCATCTTTGTCCGCACATAATATCGTCCAATCTTCCATCCCCACAAAGGCGCCTCCCCCCTCGTCCGAAAACCAAGCACTAACAATGGCAGAACTGAGCAGCGTCCGCCGAAAGAGTGGCTGGAATTCGCTCCCCACAAAGGTAATCAAGCTCATTGTTTCGCGTGTGGACAATCTCAGTACCATGCAAGGATCATGATGGCAGCTCGGTTTCGTTCATCAGGCAAAACTGTGTGTACACAATGTACCATGCGTCTCTGCATGAACCATACCCTGATATGTGCCGCCATGCTCTGCAGCCCAAAGTAGGAGAGAGGGTCGCAAGTATCAGACTTCGACATGCTGGCTAGAGTTTCCCCCGTCAAGCACCCATCTGGTTCAAGCCATCAGCCAATCTCCACAGCTTAATAGATAATAACGTCTAACTGAGCCAGTTAGTTAGATGCGTACACTTGGTGTAGTAGGATCTTTATTTAGTTTGATGCATACACTTGTTCTTTTTTGTAGCCCCTTTGTAATGATGGCTGATGTTTGGTTTGAAAGAGAGAGCTGCGTCTTCACTCTTCTGGCCTGCTTACTGCATCTGTTGCACCCCCAGCCCTGGTTGCTGCTGTTGCTGTTTTATGTACAATCAGTAGTATATTTCGTCTATTGGTTGAGTAAATGTGTTGTTAGAACGACAAACACAATGTTTTGGAAGTCGTTGCACGGTTCGATCCTTTAGTGCCCCGTACCGTACGTAGCGCATACTATTTTTCGTACAGAACACATTTTCCACTTGTTGATAACATGCAGCCCACTGATGAAGGCCCAATAGAGAAGCCCATAATTAACTGGAAGGGAGGCTCTCACATGGATCCGGCCCAGGTACATGCTCATGGTCCCATAAACATAAATAAGTAAATAAATAAATAAATCTAAATGCTCATGCACCAGTTCTTTGGGAAAATAGATAGCCCAGTATTTCTTTTTAAAGAATACCCAAGCTAGGCCTATTTGTTTTCTCCAAATTACTGGGCTGCAAATCTTTTAAGACAAGGAGGGATGCATTCCGGCCTGGCTTAAGATTATGGTCAACGTCTGTTAAAAGTAATATCAAAAGGGGTTGCCAATTCCAAAAAAATTATAGCAAATGGGATATAAGTTTCTTTTGTTTTTGTTTTTATTCTTCACTGATATCTTATACGTATTTCATTGGATTTAACATGACATAGTACTAATTATTTTTAAATTTGTTTTAGTATGGCTATTAATTTTTGGATTAAGAATATTTCGTTCCCCAGCAAAAATTTGTGAATTTTCAAAATTTCCCACATATTTAGTTAAGTTTTTGACCCTGGTACTGACCAGAAAATGGCCAGCAATTCTAAAAATGGAAAACGGGCTGCAATAAATTCTATATGAATCAGAAAATGAGTAAAAAAATTATAAAAATAATAGCAAATGGGTTGTACATGCCACAGATTTAGAGGCTGACTTGTTTACGCAAGGCTTTATCAGTGAACACACGATTCTAGCAGCAGTAACTGTTGGATGTCCATCCAACGGCCGACGTGCTTCTTCAATCTCTGATCTTCCTGCTCCAACTGCCTAAACTAGCACCGGCGGGACTGCCTGCTGCCTCCTCTTGTGGCCCGCTGTGATGCCGCGCGGGCTTCCCCGGCCCACCCTACTCCCTTCGCTGGCCTGGCCACACGCAATCAACTGCCTCCTTATTACGTAAAAAAATATTCCTCCCACTGACATCTGGGGCACACCGGTTGGGAGGCTGACCTGTGGGCCTACTAAGTTAACACGTATGCAGGGCTTGTCAAATTAGTCAACAAACGATTCTAGCAGCAATAACCGTTGGATTTGAATCGAACGGTCCTGCTGCTTCTTTAATTGCTGCTCTTCTTGCACCAGCCGCCCAAACCAGCGCCGAGGGAGACCGCCTACTCCTGCCTCCAGTGGCCGGCTGTGCTGCTGTTGAGGCCTCATCGCCCCCTACTACTCCCACCGCTAGCCAGGCCCTACGGCGACGGCAGCCTCACACCGTAGCCGAACCAGTGAACCCTCATACTCCTCTCCACGTGGGCATCCACTGCCGCATCTTCCCCGGCTTCGGGTCATCCCCTTCCTAGGCCTCGCCGTCGTCCACAGCCTTGGTGCTCTCGGCGCGGCGTGGTCAACGACATTCCATCGGAAGAGTACTGTACGTGGAGAGGCTGACAGCTAGGTCCACGGCCACAACCCAGTTTTTTGTGATTTGCCAAGTAAGTCGCTTTGTCAGGCCTGTTGGGCCGCAAATATTTCAAGACGAGGAGAGCTTTCATTCGGCTGGCCGAGAAAATGGCCCATCAGTAATGAGAAATGGGCTGTACATTTTTAAAACACATCAAACCGGCAATTAGTTTCAAATATCTTTTTTTTCATTTAGAGATTTTAAATTACATTAATTTTTATGCATGGAGAATTTGTTGGATTTTATATTGATATACATTTATTTTTAAAATTAGTTTGAATGTGAGTCGAAATTTCGGGATTAAAAACAGTTCGGACCGCACCAAAATATGCAAAATTTCGTATAATTTTTTAACCGTGGCCGCAATATGGGCTGTAATGCTAACAAAAAGAATATGGGCTCCAAAAAACCTTAATAATTAGCAAATGGGCAGCAAATTATTAGAAATAATGGCAGATGGGTTGTATGTTGTTTTCCACAGATTTGAGGCTTTCCTAAAAAAAGGTTGACGCACAAGCAGTGACTGTTCGATGGCCATCCAACGGCCGTCATGCTTTTTCAATCTCTGCTCTTCCTGCTCCAGCCGCTCAAACAAGCGCCGGTGGGACTGCCTGCTCCCTCCTCCTCGCGGCCGGCTCTGCTGCCGCGAAGGTCTCACCACCCCACTGTACTCCCATCGCTGGCCTAGCCATCCCTCTACTCATCCACACCTGCTGTTATTCTCCGGCGACGGCAGACGAACCAGTAAACCCTCGTACAGTCGTACTCCCCTCCGCGTGGGAAACAACTGTCGAGTCTTCCCTGCCTCCGTGTCATTCCCTTCCTAGGCCTCGCCGTCGTCCACCGCCCTGGTGCTCTCGGCGCGGCCTGGTCAACGTGGTCAACGACCGACATGCATCTGAAGTGGACTGTATATGGAGAGGCCGACAGCTGGGTCCACGGCCGCACGCAAGGAAATGCCTCCTTATTACGCGCAAAATAATGATTCTTCCACCTGACATCAGGGACCCACCGAAAGGGCCTCTGTATTTCGCAATAAAAACGTTACTGTCGCTGACAGCTCGGACCCACCAACTATATCTTCGCACGCAAGGAAGTGCCTCCTTATTATGCACAAAAAATGAATACTCCCCATGTTAGCTGGGACCCAGTATAGTGGCAAGCTGACTTGTGGGCCTACTAAGTTGACGGGGACGGAGGGCTTTGTCAACTTAGTCAATATGCACGATTCTAGCTCCAGTGACCGTACGATGTCCATCCAACGGCCATAGTGCTTCTTCAACCTCTGGTCTTCTTGCTCCAGCCGCCCAAACCAGCGCCGATCGTGCCTCGTGCTCCTGCCTCCCGTGGCCGGCTGCGATGCGGCGGAGGCCTCACCGCCCCCTACTACTCCCACCGTTGGCCAGGCCATCCCTCTAGTCACCCACACCCCCTGTTATTCTGCGGCGACGGCAGCGTCACACCGCAGCGAACCAGTGAACCCGCATACTCCTCTACACGTGGGCATCACTGCCGCGTCTTCCCCGGCTCCGCGTCGTCCCCTTCCTAGGCCTTGCCGTCATCCACCGCCCTGGTGCTCTCGGCGCGGCGTGGTCAACGTGGTCAAGGAACGGCTTCCATCGGACGTGGACTGTACATGGAGAGGCTAACAGCTGGGTCCACGGTCACAGCAAGGAAGTGCCTCCTTATTACGTGCAAAATAATTATTCCTCCACCTGATAGCGGGGACCCACCAGACGGGCCACCATATTTCGCGAAAAAAACGTTTGCCCCTGACTGCTGGGACCCACCAGCTACGTCTTCGCACGCAAGGAAGTGGGTTCGGGCAAAAAAATGATTCACCCCCCTGACTGCTAGGACCACCAGCTACATCTTCGCAGGCAAGGAAGTGCCTGACAGTCAAGACCCACCTGGTCGAAGCGTGCGTAGCATTGTCATTCTAGTCGCGAACGTGTACGTACATATATACTGATAGATGTAGAGGCGTGCACGTGTCGTAGTAGAGGCGCGTACGTGTCGTAGTAGAGGCACGCACGTAGCATGTACACATACGTACAACGGCCAGGATGCAAGAAAGAAAATACGGCCACGTATGTGTACATACGGGCGAGGTCTCGAACGCCTACTCGCGCATACGTACGACCAGGGCTCGTGTACATGGCTGGGTCGGAACAGAGAAATAGCTTCGTCATCGTGTTCATGGGGAGGCAACAAAATGCGTCGTGTTCATGGGGAGGCAACGGAATGCGTCGTGTTCATCGGGAGGCAACAGAACGCGTGGGAGCCAACCGGCTGGGTCAGAACGGAATGCGTGGTCGTATTCATCGGGAGGGCTTGGACGGAACAGGCGATGGAAACGAGGCCTGAACAGGGTCCTGTTGATCAGGAGGGGTCTGGCGTACCGCAAAACGGAGGAAACGGACCTCCTACGGTCGAAACGGGGGTCCTGTTGATCGGGAGGGGTGTGGCGTACCGCAAAACGGACGAAACGGACCTCCTACGGTCGAAACGGGGGTCATGTTCATCGAGAGGGGTGTGGCATACCGCAAAACAGACGAAACGTACTTGTGTTGGAGCGCTACGGTCGAAACGGGGGTCCTGTTCATCCGGAGGGCTGTGGCGTACCGCAAAACATGACACCACGGGATACTGTTCATCTCCACCGTCGACCTCCTCCAGCCTCCACGGGCTACCGTCGACCTCCTCCAGCCTCCACGGGCTCCTGTTCATCCAGCCTCCACCGCGCGCTACTCCACCGGCTACTGTTCAACCACCCCTCCACAGGCACCCCTCCACACCATGGGGTCCTGTTCAACCACCCCTCCACGGGCACCCCCTCCACCGTCTACTATTCATCCAGCCCTCCACCACACCACGGGGTCCTGTTCATCCAGAGGCAACGCCACCGCTCACTATTCA